>NW_016166600.1:8730-23773 GCF_001687245.7 Rhagoletis zephyria | reverse complement strand
GTCAGGCGGTGGAACGTCGACTCCGTCATCATCGACTGCGGGCTCGAGTACTTCTTCTCCACAACTTTCCGTGCTGCTACCATTCAGTAGGGCGCAGAAGTGTTCCCTCCGTAATTTAAGTACGCTCTGAACATCGGTTACTAGGTCGCTATTGTTCTTACAGGAGTACGCCCTGGTCTTGAAACCATCCGTAAGTCGCCTAACTCNGCTTTGTTGTTTTTCAGCCGCGTTATTGCTATACGTACCTCGTCATAGTCAGGCGGTGGAACGTCGACTCCGTCATCATCGACTGCGGGCTCGAGTACTTCTTCTCCACAACTTTCCGTGCTGCTACCATTCAGTAGGGCGCAGAAGTGTTCCCTCCGTAATTTAAGTACGCTCTGAACATCGGTTACTAGGTCGCTATTGTTCTTACAGGAGTACGCCCTGGTCTTGAAACCATCCGTAAGTCGCCTAACTCTTTGGTAAAATTTTCGGGCATTCTTCCTGTCGGCCAGCGCTTCAAGCTCTTCGCACTCACGTATTTCGGCCTCTATCTTCTTATTTCGTCGAACACGTCTCGCTTCCCTCTTCAGATCTCTATAGCGGTCCCAATAGCGCGCGTGGCCCTGTAGGCGGCATCTTTTTTCTCTGCAGCTTCCTTACACTCCTCATCGTACCAGTTGTTCTTTCGGGCTCGCTGAAATCCGACTACTTCTTCGGCGGCGGTGTGTGACAAAAACAGTAACAACAAAGTTACAAAACCACTCTTTTACCGAGTGAACTGAGGGAATTATTCATTTATTGGGCATCGCTGACTATTTTTGTTGATTGCTCTGGCCATTCACACTCATTTTTAATCGTGTGAAGCTCTAATATCAAACAACATTAATCAGATTTTAGTCTTAAATAACCTGTCATTATAAGAAAAGTTCTTTAAGGTTAATATCACTGGTTGCAGGTTTTTGATATGTAATTGCGACTTCTACTTTATCACAGTCACAGTTCGTAGCAGCGAATGTGACTGTTACTGCTATTGTGGAAGGCTCCTAAACAAAACATCATTGCGACTGTTTTTGTCACAGTCTGTCACGATGACTTTTAAGAAGTTGTCACAGCAGTTACTCGTGACTTTTGAATTGCCGTGACAAAGTCACAGGTGCGCAAATAACTGCCACCTCTAATATCAAATTTCAAAGCTACATTTTTCGTTGGGAATATTGCATCCACTTTAATCTTTACCATCAGTTGAAGTCCCTTTCCGAAGGCATTGCAGTTTGCACAGCATCTTATAGAATATTTTCCTCAATGCTTAAGTGTATTAAAAAAAATCTGTGTTTCCCCCAAAAACCCAACCTTGAGTGGTTATGCGTTTTCATATCTGTATTTGTGCATATTTTTCTTTGTGTGACGGTACTGAGTCACTCTTAAACGTGCAAGGTGATAAGAGAGCTTTTAGCGCTTATTCCTGAAATGCATATATTCTGGTTGCCTTGGATTTAATTAAGACTCTTTAAAGCACAGTTACGGTTTGGTTTTAGTTAGTTTTGTTTTAGGTCTTTAGTACTTTTTTTATTTATGTAGATCAATACAAATCACACTATGCAAAAATTTCATAAACTCGAAATAATGACGAGGTCATGGCCAGCAATTTCAAAATAGGATGTCACTNCGTTAGTAAGTCTATTCATGATGAAATGTCAAAGCATACTGAGCATCTTTCTCTTTGACACCATGTCTGAAATCCCACGTGATCTGTCAAATACTAATGCATGAAAATCCTAACCTCAAAAAAATCACCCGTTACATCGGAGGGTATCGACGACGGCCAGCGCCTACCACCTGTTTACACACGACTTAAGGAGGAGACATCAGTTCATACTACGATAACTAGCATCACATACATACATACATATGTACACATATGTCTCGTTTGCTGGAAGAACGTTCTAAGTTTCTACCCGAGTTGAGCGTTCTTTTGTCGCTCGTTTACAAAAGAATGCACCTCATCTCAAAATAAATACGAACTCTTTTAATAAGCATTAAATCCTTCTGATTCGTATGGAGTTTTTGTTTTGCTTTAAACACGCAAAATTATCTATTCAAAGTTTTGAAAAAATACATACTTGCGGAAAATTGATATTAGAAGTTTTTTCGTCTGCTGTAAAATTTATAAAAATGGATTAAGCAATTTTTCACTTAAAGCTAGGGATATATTAAATAATTTTGCCTTATTTTACCCATTGTTTCTTAAGCATCAAAGCGCAATCTTCGGGTACATTAATTTTATTTCATTAACAATATTTCAACTATGGGATTTTATCTCCCGCACACATCTATCTCCTGCAATCAGAGATTTGTACTTAAGATACGTTATATTGCTTTCTCTTTCTTAGGATCCCAACCTTTAATCTTTGAACACTCCTCATAACTCTTTCTATCTGATTTAAATTAAATTTGTTTTCTTCCGATCAAATTAATGCGAGAAATGTCAAAGGTAAGGTTTAAGTAATTGAAGTTACTCGTAACTTGTCTGGCTTGTATCCATTTCCCCCACTGCAGGGACGTATACATATATAAATATGTATTGTACATACATACATAGATACATAGATTTGTACATATGAACGATAGTACATATCTGAACCTCTGCACCAAGCAATGGTATTGAGATAAAATTGCATTAAATTGCAGGTGCACAGTAGCCGAAGTACCTACTTTGCTGGCAAAAAAAGCGAAGAATTGCCAGGAATAGCTTTTTTGTCAAACAATATTGCAATGCATACATACCCACAAACATATGTACATATATGGGACATTCTTTGCCCCAGCGGGCTATCCCATCTCTGCATTTTTCGTCTGATTCGAAACCTTTTTTAAAAATTATTCAAAGGATTTATTTTTAAATTCCGTTTGGTGTTTTTAAAAATTCAAGATGGCGGATTAAATATGGCGTCTAAACTTACTATAAATTATATTTGTCTGTACGACTTTTGTGTATCTGGAGTTGGGTTCTCTAAACAGGAAAAACATACTGCTGTTGTTTATGTTTTAGGATTTCTGATAACGAAAAAATTAAAAAGGCGGATCCAATTGGCGGTCAAAAAAATGAAAATGAATCCGATTCACTTGGAACGTTTTCCTCAGAAGGTTTTTGTGGTTGTTGATTATTAATCTGAAGTCGGGGGTTCTTAAAATCAAAAAAGCGGATCCATATTGTATCTACCATATATCATGGAAAAGTTAAAATCGTACATACATACATACATGGCGTATGAGCTACAAAGCGAAGGCGAGAATATTACACATACGCCATGTGCGTACGTTCGAAAAAAAAATTTACCGTAATAAATGGTAGATTTCGTATGGGTCCGCCGTTTTGAATTTTTAAAATCTGCTTTCAAATTCGTAGTCAGCGGCCTCAAGTATCGCCGATTGTTAAGTTTTAACCGAATCTAATCGATGTGAATTTTTCTAATCTGACTACAGATTCTTAATCAACAACTAAAATAACCCCCGAGGAAAATGTTTCAAAATGTTTTGACTTAAAATCAGAACACCGATTCGTAAACAAAAACTCTACAAACATAAAAAGCCGCCGTTAGTTTTTCTTTCTTAGTGTTAGGTTCTCTAGAGACACAAAAGTTGTAAAGCAAATTCTAATTTATAGTTCGTTTAGACGCCATATTTAAACCGCCATCTTGAATTTTTAAAAACGCCCAACGACATTTAAAAAAAGGCCCTTTAAACTAGTTTTTCCAAAAGGTTTCGAATTCAATAAATCAAAACAAAAAATGGAGAGCTGCGGTGGCCCGCTTGGCAAAGAATGTCCCATGTATATACAGTATTGGCCAATACAATAGCACCCCCATTTCAAAGTTATATTGTTTGCCACTCATGTTTATTTATTTATTTTTAAGAATTTTCAATTAAAATACAGTTCATTCTCTCACAAAACTAACATAAACTCAAGCTTAAAACTCTTTAAAAGACCGCAAAAAAGTGCAACAAATTTTCACCCAAATTTCAAACTTTTTTCTCAGAAGGGGAAGAATTTTTTTGAATACACCTATAAAACTGTCAATTTTAGTCTAATAATGTGCAAGTTTCAAGTGGCTAAAAATTACCGTTGATTTTTTAGAATTTTTTTCGCCGAGGATGTTGCGGGTTTCTGCCATATAAAAATAAATCATGTTTAGTCCATATATGGAAGCAAATGAGACAAAAAAATTCTAAAAAAATCAACGGTAATCTTTAGGNTGTGCTGGCGCCCTCTGGGCCTAGCAGCCACTTCAACCTAACCTAACCTAGTGTTAGGTTCCCTAGAGACATACAAGTTGTAAAGCAAAATAAAATAAGTAAAAAAAAATAGTTCATTTAGACGCCATATTTAAACCGCCATCTTGAATTTTTAAAAACGCCCAACGACATTTAAAAAAAGGCCCTTTAAACTAGTTTTTCCAAAAGGTTTCGAATTCAATAAATCAAAACGAAAAATGGAGAGCTGCGGGGGCCCGCTTGGCAAAGAATGTCCCATGTATATATGTATGTACATCGTGAATGTCTGTTCTGCTTTAATGCATACTACAGTTCTAGGAATCCTTAAGTACTTACACGAGTGTTCATATTAATGCAGTGTGTAAGCAATTGTACAAAATCATAGCATACAAAGTGACACGGATTCCTTTCCGTATTGCTTGCGACATTCCTCTTTCTGACCTACATATGCATTGCCAAAGCTCTTACGCTATATTATTATTCAGTTTATTCAGGTGCATACGTACGTAAGTGCATGCATGTGTGTGAAACATTTGTAATTTTGTTACTAGGTAAAGGATGCTTTGTTTAATTATGTATGTAACCAGCCTGGATCTTAGATATGTGAGTATATGCATATGTATGTACGTTGTACTGGGTAGCGAAAAAAGTTTGCAATTACCGCTTTCCAGTTTGAAAGCTTACATTGAGAGGNTTAAACATAAGTGGCAAACAATATCGCTCTGAAAGGGGGGTGCTATAGATATGTCCAATACTGTATGTATGTACATCGTGAATGTCTGTTCTGCTTTAATGCATGCTACAGTTCTAGGAATCCTTAAGTACTTACACGAGTGTTCATATTAATGCAGTGTGTTAGCAATTGTACAAAATCATAGCATACAAAGTAACACGGATTCCTTTCCTTATTGCTTCGCGACATTCCTCTTTCTGACCTACATATGCATTGCCAAAGCTCTTACGCTATATTATTATTCAGTTTATTCAGGTGCATACGTACGTAAGTACATGCATGTGTGTGAAACATTTGTAATTTTGTTACTAGGTAAAGGATGCTTTGTTTAATTATGTATGTAACCAGCCTGGATCTGTGATCGATAACTTAGATATGTGAGTATATGCATATGTACGTTGTACTGGGTAGCGAAAATTATATTGCAATTACCGCTTTCCAGTTTGAAAGCTTACATTGAGGCTATTTTAGAGTAATAAAAATTTACGCCTTTGGCGAGTCCTAAAAACAGCAAAAATCGAAATATCTTCCTTACATTTTTATTTACTTATGTCTCGATCTCAAAGTGTGATATAACGTTCAAGATATATTTTCGAGCTCTATACATTCCTCTAACATCCCGTCGAGCTAGACCAGTTCATTGACCTAATAAATTTTAATAACTAAAACTGCATACTTTTTGCTTTTGTATGGGGATCAACCCACTTTAATGTACATATCGTTACCTTAATTAACAAAGGCCTTAACCAACACTTATTTCGAAACTGCGTTTTTCACAGAATTTGGTAGGATGTATTAAAATACACCTTCATTAAAGATTTTAAAGTATTAGTACCAAAAGCAACAGAGCTACATGCCACTTTTTTAAAAAGCCCTACCTGTTTTAGACACTCTTTTTTTAATAGTGGAATTCGCTCTTCTGTGTATTCATTGTATGTTGTGTAATGGAGTCTCCTTGGCAGCGGCACACAAACGACACAGGTCACTAGACCCATATATGTAATACTTCTATATTGGCAGTAAGCTAACTTCTCAATGTGTAAGCATTCCGAAATCAACCGGCCCGTCAAAATAGCTGTAATCATTCTCGGTTCCTCCTTAGGGAGACCCATGAGTAGCCTATATCTTTTCAGATTGTACCCTCCTATTCAGCTTTTTGACTGACCTAGACCCATGGTGTTACACCAGTGCAGTTCCTCTAGTTTGGTATTCTCCTTTGTGAGCACTTCCTTTATGGTGTTGGGAGCCACTGCAAGGAAAGGCCCATAACAATTGGATATCGTTGTAGACGTAAACATTAGGTCGTCGAGAGAGATTTTTGGTTTTCCGACATTACGCAAAGGAACTAAATTTTGTGTTCCTCCCGGGAATACGCGCTCGAAGTTTTTCTCAATATGGAGGATCCTTTTTACAATGTCAATCCGAAGTCTTATTAACTCCGCGGCGAAAATGTTATTGTTCTGCCAACATCACCTTGAATGAATTCGCCTTGGCTGAGCTCCGTCTCGAAAAGATAATTAGTATATCAGAACTGGGGTACGGCTCCATTAAAAAGTATGTGACCAGAGGCACTCCCCAAAGAGGCGTTCTCTCCCTCTACTCTGGAGTCTAATCGCTGATGCCCTACTTTTAAGCCTAAAGAGCACCGGTTTTCAAGTCATTGCGTACGCTGATGACATAGCAATTGTAGCAACGGGCAAACATCTGCAGGTTCTGAGTGTGATATTGCAAAATGAACTCAGTCTTTAACATTTGGGACAAGGAATGTAGACTTAGCGTCAATCCTACAAGTCCGAAATGGTATTATTCACAAGGAAATAAAGCTCCTGTATTCAAACGTTCCACCCTAAATGGGGTGGCACTTACTCTCACAACCGAGGTTAAATACCTTGTAGTTATTCTAGAGGAGAAACTTGACTGGAAACGAAACATCTAAGGCTAAGGCGGCTATAGGCAAAGAAGAGATATAGAATTCCATCCTTTTCTACGCGGTCACCGTATGGTGGCCTGCGCTAATCAACACTTTGACCAGATCTAAGCTGGAACAAATGCAGAGGACGGCTGTCGGGCTCGTCACAGAAGCGCTGCCCACTACACCCACCAAATCCCTACAAATAATGTAAAATTTTCCACCTGTGGATGTCTACGGCGAATTTCGGACCGGCTGCAGTGCGGCCAGGTTAAATACGATCTAGCCATGGAGAGACCTTAGAATCAGACACGCAAAAGTACTTGAAACTCTACCGGATTATCGTCTCTCTACCGGAACAACGTCAAAAGTAGCCATAGAATGCAGGAAGAAAATTCAATTATTAAGTGGTTCGGGTAGTGGTGGACTTTTACAGCGTTAGCACAATAGATCTTTCGAGATTTGATGCAATACATTGTATAAATCTGACCACTGATGAATATCTAGGATCTGAAACCACTCTAATAAGACGCAATCGGTTTACTCAAAAATGGCGTCATTTTTTTCGGAATGAACATCTTATGGGCTTTATTCGTAATAATAAGAAAGCTTATCCTTAATGGACAGAGTTCACCATCCAAATCGCGCTTAGCAGTTGGTTCATGTACCCAATCACCTCTTTTGTTTTTAAGATACACTATTGTTCTTCTCACTCTCCCAGGCCAGTACAAAAAGTCGTCAAATCGGAAGTCGAAATTCGAAAAGTAGCTCGAAATGCATTTCTTTGCAATACTATACGGGAGGTGGATATGCGGATATATCCGGTTAATATCCATTCATTTTATAAGTCAGATATACGGTTCATATGCATTCACTTTAGTTATCCGCATATTCTAAACAGTTTTTGAGGGGACCCGTAAAATTTTACTTGAAATTTCTGAATCTATTGAGTTACAAAATAAATAATAGAGCACTTCATAAATACGCAAACAATTTCGACTTTGTTGCTAATTTTTAGATTCGAATATACGGATATCTGGATTATGCGAATAAAACTCCCAGCCCTACTATTCATATATGTATCTTTGCCCCTATGTAGTTTTCTTATGCACGTTATGTTCTCCTTGCAGCTGACTCAGATGCTGAAACAGACGAAGATGAAGGCCACATTGAAGACGCAGAGAAGTGTCAAAATCGAGAACGTGATAAACATGATGAGAACGATGAGCAAAGCAATAAAGATGCACAGGACAATGATGAGGATGTGTCTGTATCACTACTGCGAGCCAAAAATCTATCCTTGCTGCAAAGCCAGTGAGACGAACTAAAACAATTTTTTTGTTTAAAGTTTAGTACATTCAACCTTTTACTTTCAGAGAAATTTCTACGAGCCAGCAGAACTTCTTTCGCATGCTTGACAGAAAGATTGAAGAGGTGAGAAAATATTATCCCCCTTTTTGACTTGAAGGCCCTAAGCCCGTTCTTTGTTTTTGTAGGGACCCGATTACGATTCATCGAGTGAGACGGAGATCGCACTTGAAGAGGCCAGACTGAATGCTTTAGTGCAACACTGGGAGTCAGCGAGTCTGACTGCCTCTATTTGCTCCTCCGCCAGCCGCTCGTTGCAAACGACACCGATTCGCCAAGCACCAGTAAAACAACTGGCAACGACCAGAACCGTGATGCAGCCCACGGTCGCTGTACCGGTACCGATGCCGATGCCAGTGCAGCAACCAGTGCTGGCCACAGACTTTCTAACACACGGCGCGTCACCAACGGCGGCTCAGTTGTCGGCGGCAGCGGTAGCGGCCGGCGGTACACTGAAGCATCATCAAGGATCCCAGCAGATTGTAATTTCGCACATGAACACCAAAATGTTGCACCAACTGGCCGTTGTGCCACAAATGCCAATCAGCATGACGCCAGAAACTTCCGCAACCACCGCTAATACGTCCAACGCCCTCGCACTACTGCAGGCGTCCAATCAAACACCGCAACCGCAGTACACGCAGCATTTGCTCTCCAGCAGCTCTCCACAACTGCTCGGCAATATAAAGTCGAATGTTAGTCCTAAACGCTTAATAGATGGTCGGTTGCTTATGAATTCCAGTCCGCTTGCACAACAAATGCACACCGTGACAACGCCGCTGCCTAGCGCATATATAAGTGGATCAGCACAACAAACGGCAGCTGCAGTAGCATCAGCAGGAAATAGCTATGCCAACGGAGGCGCCAATAGTGGTTGTTCATCCCAACCAACCATGCCCATGCAGCTAGCATATTTCGGACAACCACCACAAATGCATCAGCAAATGCAACAACAATATCAGCAACAGCAGCATCAAACGTCAAATGCAGCAATGGCCATGGCGACCATGACAATGACAGGAACACAAAATGACCAACAAACTCCGCAAGGCCAAAGTCAACCATACTACGGTGACCAAATACAAATGCACGCGATGCAGGTAAATCAAAAATTTTAATTAAAATTCTACTATAAAGATATGGATAAAATGAAAAGAAAAGGCGAATCTGATAAATAGTTCTGAATTTGTAAACGTGCTCACCCAGTTTGGATCGGTGTACCTTTCCAATCGTTGTTCGTACCTGGATAAAAACCTTGCTACAGAATTGCTCTGTATTAGAAATCTATTTCTGCGGCGTATGCCAGTTGCTATTCTAAAGTTAGGTCACATTGCAAGTGTACGGCAGCCCCTGCCCCATGCCTCCAACTCCGCTCCACGGAGCTAATCTGAGCAATAACTTAACTATCCCACCGTTCTCCCTTACCTTCATCGCGCTCAGTGAAATGCAATTTCTGGTTTGTCACCACTTGCGACTGTGTTCTGACCTACGCAGAAGCCGCAAGTTGACCTCGCCACCTGCTGTAGAACCCCAACAGGCAGCAACACTAACAGGGGCAAGCCCAACCAAAAGGATTTATCCTCTCGATTCATAAGCCCGCCGAATTTGCTTTTACTTTAACTTAACTAAAAAAAGCTAACTACAACGGCTTCCAAGTAGGCGACTTAAAGATCTTCAAGGTGGTCACTGCCGCAGCGGCACGCTTTCTACCAGCCGGTAGACTCGAGAATCAGAGAACTCAATTTGGAGAATAGAACACGGGTAAATCAACATAAACGGAACAAGTAATTTTTAAGCAAAAAACAAAACCGACTTCAATTCTCATATAAAAATATATTTTATGATCCAATGATCAGCTCTAAACCAGATTAGTATGGGACCACCCCTGAGACACTACCTTTCCGATGCTGAAATAATTATCGAAATCGGTTGACGTGGTCCAAAGTTATGCGATAACATACATAAAAATAAACGAAGTGATAACCTCCTTTTTTGGAAGTCGGTTAAAAACGGCACATTTACATCTGAAACTTCACAATATCAGGGTTTAAATCACCACGAAAGCCACGAGCTAGTTTATACGGCATCCAAAAGCCTAGTTCGCCTCTTACTTTCACCATCAATAAATGTAAAGGGTCCAAATCCGTGGATCCCGAAGAAATATGCATATTGATACTAAAACGCTTGCATTCGGATGGAGTAGTATACTTTATTAAGGTATTTAACCTGTCGTGTGCCACTCCAATCATTCCCCACATGTGGAAGTCTGAGAAGCGGTCCAACTACTGAAACTTTGGAACCCGTCTAACAAAGAGGAGTCTAATCGTCCGATAACTGTCCTTTTGCTAGTAATAAGTGCATTTGGTTATTTGGTTTCCGTTAAAAGCACAATGCAAACAAAGCACTCCGCGTAATAAACACCCAAACAACCTAGGGTCCGAATAGTTAGAGAATGGCACTAGTAAAGTTGAATATATCGGATGCCTTAAGCCATACCAAGGCAGCCTCTTCAATCTTTTTATTCATGCCGTTCGAAAATAGAGCTGGAAAACTTTCGATGACACTATCGATAGTATCGATGGTTTTTGACTATCGAAAACATCGATGGTTTTGTAAGCACTATCGATAGTTACCACTCATACATACATACATTATTCTGTAAGAGTAAAAGCCGGCGGTACCTAGTTTATCTTTTGATGTCGGAAAGGACATTTATCAAAGCATGACAAATAAATTCCATTAAATTTAAGCTAAAAATCGTTGATAAACTTTTGTTCCTTAACAGAAATATAGACATATTTTAGCAATTCTAATCTCATTTTCAATAAAAGTTGTTGTTATTTTATGTTTGTAGGCTAGTCTGATGTTTTGAGTTTGCGTGCGAATAAAACCACTTTATTCCACTTTTTACACGGCGTTTCGCTGATACTTTTTTAGCATCGTCAGGAGTAGGGTTTATTTTAAATTATATACCAAAAAAACACATACACTAAATTTTAACCGAAAACAAATATGTATACAGCACATTAGTCGAATAAGACCAATTCTTGTTAAAAATTCTAGGTTCAGCAAAAAGGTTTGGTGCATATTATTAGATAATGAATCCGTTAACGCAAATAATAAAGTCAAATATCATTTCTCGCAGCCCTCTAGCTTAACGTTCATCACAAAGTTATCTGTTTTCAATAAAATTTTAATTGTTCTCTTGATAATTGCACTAGCCTATAGTCAAAAGATGTAAAGAACATCATTAATATTGCTGGCATTTAGGTCGCTGGTTCCAAATATTCTATTTTTTTTTTATATTAGCTATATTTTGCGAATTTTTGCAAATTTCGGAACAATTTCGGTAGCTTTAATAGAAAAGCCATTATTTTCCATCATCGTGGAAAAATTTTGTTATGCAAAAAGTATGGAAACACTGAACAGCCACAACTTCTAGAACCAGTAATTGGTTTACTTATGTTGATGTATACAATATATAAATTGCAAATATAGGAAAATGACAAAAAATGTTGTTCAACACTTTTTTTTTAATAATTTGTTCATAATCTGAACGATTTTCATCATATTATTATCATAAATCAGGAACAGTAAGTCTCGGCTTCAATTTGGTATTACGTACCGATCGAGTAACATTTGCCAAAGTTATATCGAAAAACTTAGGTGGATCTCCAGTTTTTTTCTAAAAAAGATCTCTTCAATTGTATAAAGAACCTTTAACTAAAAGAACCGGATTACAGAAACGTGTACCAGGGAGTGACTTTTTTCGTTCAAGCTGAATATAAGGAAATATCGTCCAATTGAAGAGTCCTCAAATGGATTTCCCAGGATATGTTGCATTTACCTAGTCACTTTTTCACATAATGCAATTAAGTAAAATATTTATGTATATCTAAACACTTATTGTACGTCGCCTACTTTCATATAATGGCAAATTTAGAGACCGCGAAAAATGTGCTTCTTCGGTGAAACCATTCTGCACCAATTTTCAAGACTGCATAAATGGACTTAAAATGGGTGTTTGTCACCCTAATTGTATTCTGTTAACGTATGTTAACACTTATATGCTTGAAATTTCTATTTACTTATCAAGCGATTCCTAATCTTTGACAATACGTGTTTGACTTCATTCACCAGAAGCAAAAGATTCATTTTCAAAATTTATTGTTTATGTTAAATTTTGGACCTTTTTAATCAAAACTATCGATAGTACTAACGATGGTTGTGACTTTCGACTACGGAAACTACCGATGTCGACGACTGTCGATAGTTTTCCAGCTCTATTGGAAAATCAACTCTGACGGGTTATAGCCGGAAACTTCTGGAGAGCCTAAGAAAGCTTGTTATTTTTGCTCAGCTTACGAAACCTGGTAAAAAGCGGCAAAATAGACCAAGTAGCGTACCTGCCAGAACACTGTACTCCGTACGACCGTACGGCGAAGCTTTATCTGAGGGCGTGAAGCCGATGACTTTTAATAGAACGTGGGGAAGCAAAATATTTTCTGATGCTCTATAAAGATGGACAAAAAATTAGAATACCAAAGAGGGTACATGGAAGAACATCTGCTAAAGCGAAGAAGAGTATAACGAATTTTCTTGATTTATATTCATTCCTGCGTGGAGCCATGGGCTATCTGAGAAAAAGGAAGGGAATAAAGCTATTATTAATGAAGAATCACTAAAGCTTCTTCTTGATGCCCATTTTCCTTTTTACCCCTTTCCCAAGGCAAGCCGCCTAACCTTCTGGATAATCATTACCTAGAATGAGCACTAAACTCGTTGAGACATTTTAAATCCCTTGGAACGATCGGCACCATTCCTACACGTCTGCAAAGAGCAGTATAAAATGTTTGCAAATTGCATGAGGAGTGCTTATATGTCCAAAGTTTGTAGAGTCGTCAGGATCTCAAATAGTGGAAGGAGATCTCTTATTTTACCTAACGACTCCAGGCCAGTGACGTATTTTTTGAAATCGACTGGTTTTCTGTGAACCGGTTTTATCGTGCATTGAAGGTTTTTATTGAAAAAAAAAATCTATAGAGCTGAAGAATCTACCGGATTTCCCCATCTCAGGGCTTCCAGTAGGACGGAGCTCACAACCACCCTAAGCATAACTTCACTTGCCCACTCAAACCAATCAGTTAAAATCTTTTCCTTTGTTCCGAATCCACCAAAACCACGAATTCCCTTGGACTGCGGCATCCAGTGTAAACCAGTGTAACAACAAACACTGCGTAGAACTCAGTTTCCATTCCTGGTCCGAGCAAGTTCCAAAATTATTGCAAAAAGTGGTTGCCAAAGTACGGAATTATCTATGTTTCTAGCATTTGACTTATAGCTTATGTGAAAAGTTAAACAAAAAATTGGGCATTAGTTATAATTAAAGGAATGAAAAATAAAAACAAAATAAAAACACACCACAAATTTAAAGAAAAGAAGGGCCATTCATACGCTCTCCCGATCGCCCTCCTCAGCTTACTTCCACAAATTGTTTGCTTTTCTAAAACCTCGTTTCGAACGGCTGAACGTGGTCCGCCCCAATAATAACGGAGCTAATCGTTGTCCTGGATTATAACTACATACACACATACATACGAATCTGTGATCATATTTAAGCAATAACCGCTCAAGTCGGCTGAAAACATTTTGATTTGTATATTTAGTGTGTATTGTACTTAGTATCTAGAGTTTAGGTTTAACGTGGGACCCTACCGCATTAAATGCAGTCTGAGCTCCACGAAGCTTAAAAACTTAAAGGATTAATTCATGGCTTAATCATTGCCCTGAAATTCAAATATTTCAGTCCCAAAGGCAGTCCGGGGCAGACACACTTTCCACCTTGGTAAAACCTACCTAAAATCTCTGCGGTTCTTTGGGTCCCGGCACCCGGTTGAAATGCAACTCCACATTAAACCCGTGCAAGTTCTACCCGCATTTCGCTATTAAACCACAGCCCCCGGGATACTCCCCGTACCTCACTGAACAGACTGGAGTAGTGCTCGCCAGCCAGACTTGCTCGACCAGCTCGACTCACGCGACTTACTAAACTTACCAGAATACACATGCTTGAACCCACAACTAGTCAGATTTGCTTTTCCGCCATCATAAACCTCCAATACTGTCTCCCTAACCGGAGAATAGCTGCAACATGTTGCCACCATAACCCTACATTCATTCTGGTCGTCTCGCTAATCTCGCAGGTCTTACTAGCTTTACTGGGGAGTAAACTGCAGCCCGGGTGGGCAAAAGGCATGGATTGTTGCTTCTTTTCCGGTTTTCTACACCCGCTCGAATCGCTTGACGAGCCACATCCATCAACCTCCAACATTGTCTCCCTAACTGGAGAACAGCTTCATCGTGTTGCTACCCAAAACAACATCCACTACCATCCAGCTCGTCGCACTCCTCTCCCAAGGCTTACTGATCTCAGTCCACCCCAGGTGTCCCAGCCCGGAGTGAAAATCTACTTTCAACCCTTGATCGAGTCGCTTAACTCACCTCATTCATTCTGCTCGTTTCGCTAATCTCGCAGGTCTTAATAGCCTTACAGGGGAGCACTTTGCAGCCCGGGTGGGCAAAAGGCATGGATTCTTGCTTCTTTTCCGGTTTTCTACACCCGCTCGAGTTGCTTGACGAGCCACATTCTTCCTTACAGATCTCACCAGCTGTACGATCTTACACGTGCATCTAGCTTATCTTTCAGCCTAGTTCGTCTCACTAGTTTTGCTTATCCAGCCAACGAACACACTCCAGGGGGGTTCACCCGCGATACC
>NW_016166600.1:0-8630 GCF_001687245.7 Rhagoletis zephyria | reverse complement strand
GTTTTCTACACCCGCTCGAGTTGCTTGACGAGCCACATTCTTCCTTGCAGATCTCACCAGCTGTACGATCTTACACGTGCATCTAGCTTATCTTTCAGCCTAGTTCGTCTCACTAGTTTGCTTATCCAGCCAACGAACACACTCCAGGGGGGTTCACCCGCGATACCGTTTTAAGTCATTGGTAAGATTTCGGAAGCCGTATACTCTTCAGCCTTTGACTGGGGTAGGCGGGGTAGTCAAGCCCGAACCCTGGAAATACCAAAACCCCCTGTCTCCCCTCCTGTTTTCTCAAACCGGGCCTGGGACCGTCTAAGACACAGTTATTGTACTAGTAAAACCGATAACTTTTTTCCAACAGTCTACACTAACTCATTTAAATTTTTATTTACAGCCGCCGACGGAATACAAATTTCCGCCAGCAATCAGCGTTCAACGCCTCGCGCCTCAAGTACAGCGACAGCTGCGCGAAACACAAGAACTGATAAAAGACTCATGCCCCCAATTATTCGCAGCGGGTTATGGCGGCAGTCCCGGACCACCGATACGAAACCAGGCCAAAAATCCAAACCGAAGACCCACCCTGGAGACGCAATTCTCACAGGAAAGCTCGTGATATCTATACAATTAAAAGAAACCCAGCGCCAAAACTCTAGTAGACGTTTGCGGAAACAACAAAGCCCTACATTCAGTGCCCTTGAGATTACCAGTGACGAATCGCCCGCAAACAGTGCAAAGTCGGACGATATAATATACCACAATATTATATATGTATACATACATGCATACATACATACATACATAAAAGCCGAAGATGAAAATATTGGGCCAACTGCGGCGCAAAACACAAATGACTCTCACATTCTCATTTTGACGTTATTAATCCTATTCATTACCAAATACATTATTAAAAATAAATCATACATAACTACATAAATATATATATAAAAATAAATTAAATACTAATAAATCATACATTGAGAAATATATAGAGTATATGTATAAGAAAAAGCTGAAAAAATAAAAATAAAAAATCGAGAAAATGAAAATGAGCAAGGGAGGGAATAACAAAAAGGAAGAATGTATGCTGGTAAACAAATAATTAAGTAACGTAATTTTTAAAAGTATTTAATTTATGTATTGTATTGTACTTAGCATTATTTTAGAATATTTTGTTTTGATGTACAATAGTTTTTCTTATAATAAAACTGATTACGTTTAGAGCAAAACAAACATACAAACAACACACACAAAATAATTAAACAAATTGTTTTACTCATTTTCATATCATAAGCCCATAAATATGTAACAGAGTTTTTAGGGGTATACAGTGTTCTGCCGAAAGCCACAATAAAACTGCGTTTTTTAACTTTAGTCCTAAATCTGCCATGCCGATTTCTAGGGATTTTTCGACTTAAAGAAAAATGTTCCCGAACAAATATTACAGGATTTAGTCAGAACTTACAGGAAGTCGTTCCTATTGACATAAAACCTATAAGTGGAAACATTTTTGAGACAGTAACTGAGCAACTGTTCCTAATCAGAAGTTACAGGATTTAGTCCGGAGTTTTTTTTTCCTGTAAGTTCATGAAAAGTGTCAAACGATCAGCTGATTTGCATGTGTAAACAAAAACAGAAAGCGGTGTAAGCAAAGAACCTTATATTTGTAAGAAAAAATGGAAGTAAAAAACGAAATATTTGAATATGTATAGATTTGAATAATTAGTGATATTTCAGCCAAATCAGCGTTGTACAAATGACATGTAAACAAACCGACTAACGTTTTTACAGGAAACTTTTTGCGTTCCCGTGCACTTTTGCATCTGTCCTCCTTTTACTCTCACTTGAGAGAGTAAAAGTGTAGTTTGACAGTTCCACAGGTTTTAGTCCGAAGTTCAAATTACAATAAACTTGTTTTAAAGAGTTAACAGTAGAAGATTCCTCCGCACCCCACCCGTCGATTAAGAAAATTTACATTCGAAAATTTTATGCAATCAACGTCATCCCAGAATTTTTCGCAAAGTCCATTTTTTCGAAATTATTCAGGAGCGACGAAAAGTCAATGTAGTTTGGCATTATCTGTCATTCTGCATCAAAAACTAAATTTTGAAAAAAGTAGATTTTGCACCTTTAGGTAGCGATATGCTTTCTGACGACCGCGGAACCAAACGAGAAAGTCAATTGTGGTAAAACCTTGGGTCTGCTAGTATTTAAGAATATACAGCAAAAGTTAAATGGATTTGATAAAAATTAAAATTGTTTTTTGTTTTTTTTTTTTTTAATATGTTTTACTTCCGTATGTGAGGCATAGGGCCGTATGAAAAAAAGTAAGCAATTGCGTTTTTAAAATTTAAGACCTTTTACTCGAATTATTCAAATAAATTGAAGTAGAAGGTGTGAAATTTTAAGAAAAGGCAATTGCTTAGTTTTTATTCATACGGCCCATTATTTTGTAGGTAAGTCGGATTCTATACATAAAATAAGCTAACACGTATTCTAAGATTTTTTTTCTTCGGAGATATGATCCGTCAAAGTTGAATTTACTCGTGAATGTAACCAGTTATGCCCTTCATTAAATTGTTATATCTCGTGTTCTACTCATCGTAGAGACTTCGTTTAACGTCGTTTAAAAGCTAAAGGAACGGGCTTAATATTTATATATGTAAAGGTGCTCGTGATTGTACTAAAGCTATTTTAGTTATACATAATTGAATTTTTTGAAGTTCATTTACACAGTGAAGACCAGTAAATGAGGGATTTAAAATCATCCCATTGTATTGCTTGTCTAAATCTCTATAAAAACCATTTGTAAAAGTAAGGGTTGTTTTAAGAACTATTTAAAAATATTTTTTTTTTTATGGCGAGTTGTTTTATTTTGTAAGAGGGTAAGAGTTATTTAAAAACCAAGATCATGCCGGGGTCCTCGAAATAAATCCGAGAGCACCATTGGTACCTAGGCTTAATTTATGTAACGTAACCAAATAAATTGGCAACGCAATATATTTTTGTTCAGGAATTGTTTGATGTGGCTTTTAGGCGGAAAAGTGACATTCAACCATATGTGTAATACTTCTATATTTAGTCTGTTCCTTTGAACTTCGGACTAAAACCTGGGGAACTGTCAAACTACAATTTTACTCTCTCAAATGAGAGTAAAAGAAGAACAGATGCAGTAGTGCTCGGGAACGCAAAAAGCACAATTTTTTCTGTAAAAACCTCACTCGGGTTGTTTACATGTCATTTGTGCAACACTGATTTGGCTGAAATATCACTAAATAATTATTAAAATCAATTTATATTCAAACATTTTGTTGTGTACTTCCATTTTTTTACAAATATAAAGTTATTTGCTTTCACCGCTTTTTGTAATTGCTTGCACATGCAAATCAGCTGATCGTTTGAAACTTTTCATGAACTTACAGAAATAGTATGTTCCATTATTCCATTAGCAGTCCGGTTTACAGGATTTAGTCAGAACTTACAGGAAGTCGTTCCTATTGACATAAAACCTGTAAGAGGGAACACATTTGAGAGAGTAACTGAGCAACTGTTCATAGTCAGAAGTTACAGGATTTAGTCCGGAGTTTTTTTTCCTGTAAGTTCATGAAAAGTGTCAAACGATCAGCTGATTTACATGTGCAAACAAAAACCGAAAGCGGTGAAAGCAAAGAACCTAATATTTGTTAAAAAATGGAAGTAAACAACGAAATATTTGAATATGTATAGATTTTAATAATTATTTAGTGATATTTCAGCCAAATCAGTGTAGTACCAATGACATGTAAACAAACCGTCTGACGTTTTTACAGGAAATAGTGCTTTTTGCGTTCCTATGCACTTCTGCATCTGTTCTCCTTTTACTCTCATTTGAGAGCGTAAAATTGTAGTTTGACAGTTCCACAGGTTTTAGTCCGAAGTTCAAAGGAACAGGCTAATAAATGTATATTTGTGAACTACTCCAAACAAACAACTGTCAAGTCACTCCAGAAGCGGTTTAAATTATAGTATATTCTAATTAAAAAAAAAAATAACCCAACATTTTTCCCTGAAAGTGATTGGGGCAAGCTTTGTGGTAACCGGCGGATTTGAATAAGCAGCAAGAGATGTATAAGTTACACTTGAGGCGATCACCGTAACCACTCTTAAAAGATATAGGCCCCTATTATGAGATGCATTCGATCTTCGACTGTGGTCGAAAGTGCTGATCGAACGAATTTTCATTTGGTATTATGGCGCCCATTCGATGAAAAATAGCGCTATTGTGTATTTCGCTCGTTTAGGTTGTTCACAATAGTGTATTTTTCGCCGCTGACAAGCTTTGTTTACAAATCGAGCAAACTAAATAGTGTGCTTATACATATTTATGTAAATTTGTGCAAATTAAAATGAAATAAAAAAGATAGCGGGTTTATAAAAACGTGGTAAAAATTAGTACAACGGAGGTCTGGTTGAACGATTCGTGAGAGGATGAGAGCTTAGTAAACTGGCCAGGAGTAGTAAATGTTTAAGAGAGTTTAAGTGTTGCCTTTCGAACATATTTTGACATACAATATATTAAGAAATTTTGTGATCCAAATCTATTTAAAATTTATTAAAATTTATTAAAACTATTCACGATGTTGGAACTACGTAAAATTAAAAAAAATAAAACTATTTAAAATTAGAGTATAGCCGCCAAAAAGTAAGAAAACAATTGCAAAATCATACATTTTTCACAATTTTCTAACACTTCGCTACACCATCGAAAGGAAAATTCTGTTCGACAGAAAATTCGATACTCAACGAAAATTTCGACACGGTTGCATAGGTCATAATACGAATTTCACTTTCGATCTTCGATAACCAGCGAAGATCGAAAATCGAATGCAACTCATAATAAGGGCCATACTGTGAGGATGCGTGCCTTCGATTCCAGCACCTTAGCCGGCATGTGGCGATGACGTCATATTCACGTTAATCTCTCGAATTTCACATCAATCAGCGCAATCTTTTATTCTATCTGTATTGCGGTATCCTCAAGAATGATAGAATACAAGATTGCGTCTATCTGAGAGGATTTTTGAGAATAACTTTTGTGACGTCACACTGGTGCAATTGCGAGTGAGAAATGCCAAAACGTGAGCAAGAATGGAAGAAGAAGAAAAAATGTTGCAAGGAAAATGTAAACAAGTTGCACCAGTGTGACGTCATGCAAACAACGATTCTGTCAAATTCGCTAAGAGAGGAATAGCGGTCCGAGATCGGCGCAACCTTTGTATTCTCTCAATCGTGAATCAGCGCAATCTTTTATTCTATCTGTATTGGGGTTTCCTCAAGAATGATAGAATACAAGATTGCGTCTATCTGAGAGGATTTTTGAGAATAACTTTTGTGTGACGTCACACTGGTGCAATTGCGAGTGAGAAATGCCAAAACGAGAGCAAGAATGGAAAAAGAAAAAATGTTGCAAGGAAAACATAAACGAGTTGCACAAGTGTGACGTCATACAAACAACGAGTCAGTCAAATTCACTGAGAGAGGTATAGCGGTACCGTGATTGGCGCAACTTCTATTTCTCTCAATCGTGGGGTTTCCTAACATCGACTAGGGTTGCGATTGCATTCCGTTTGCAAATTTAGCTTTTCCAGCCGCATAAATTAGCTCAAGTTTATAAATAGGGCTCGGAATCTCAAATTCATGTTTTTATTGGGCATCTTCAAATGGAAATGGTTAAGTTCTCTTAATCGGGCTTTTCGCGATTTTTTAGCCGCTTGAAACTTGCACTGCATTGGACTAAAATTGTATGGGCTATAAAACTGTATACCAAAAAAATTTCTAAAAATTCAGAATAAGTTGAAATTGTGATGAAAATTTGCTGAATTTTCCTAAATTTTGTACAAAGTTTGAAACTGTGATTTACACGGTTTTGGTTAAAGTTTAGCCGATATTTTTATATAAAAATAACAAAAAAAGATAGCTGGCAGGAAAATGCGGACGGGGGTGCGAACTACATCGGGCTGGTATGAAGCGGGCTGCAGCGGCAGTCACAACCTTGCGGAACTTACGCTCAGCTACGTGAACGTAGGTTGCTGTGGGAAGGGCAGAGAAACTGTTTTCAGTAACTTCCGCAAAGCCGTTCCAATCAGGTTTAAAAAAGTGGATGTAGGTTCGGTGTTCCCCGGAAGCAAAGTCGGTCGACACGACTATGAACAGAGGGTCTGAAGCTAAGGTCAGGGTAGGTCGCCACGTTAAGCTTTTTATCAGACCAGCGCTTACGATTGTTGTCAGGCGAGCTACTGCAGCTGCCCATAATCCTGGTGGGAGCGCCGTCGCTCACTGTGAAGAATTTCGAATCGTCTATCTGCCCAGCCAAGTGCGTTCCCCTCCGATCATTCGACAGGCTTGAATGCTAAAGATCATGGTGCGGTTACGTCTGTATGTGTGTGTCTATTGTTGTGTTGTGTAGAGGCGTGGTTGTATTAATGTTGTCATGCTTGGGCGAACTCCACGTGTGCTGTGGAGGCGGTCGGGTCAGCGCAGCATTGGGCAACGTAGGACGTAGCCCACTGCCGGTGAGTTCTTAAGGAAGAGCAAGTGCGGAGGTGGTGCAGGTACTGCACGTGACCGAGGTAGAGTTAGTGTGCAATCGTCTCTAGTACGCGCAGCATGTGTATGTTTCTGGCCCTGAGTTTGGCTGACTTCAAAACCGTACCAATACATTGTTTGGATACTGCGGTATTTAAACTGCTTGTATATNATCATTGGAATTAACTAAATTAATTATATCAACAATTATTTACTTCCTTTTTTCATAAAAAAATCGCTCGTGTTTATAAATTTTTAAATTTAACGAACTAATTTATTCAAATTATTGTAGACAAAAATGCAACCATGCGCCACAACCACATGTTTTTCGTGTTTGCAAATTCTTGCTGGCAAAATTTTTTCCAGCAAGAATTTGCAACTTCTCTCCAAGAGAACTGTCACTTTGCTCTCACAATTTTTGAGTGTTGGATAATTTTTTGGTCTGCACGAACGCGATTTGGGCAAAAATCGTGATAATTCGTACAAATTCGTACAAATTTTTTGCTCGACGAACAAACCTATTATCAACCATTAGTAGTACGGCGTTATGGAACATTAGGGGCATTCTCCAAATCTGGCAAAGCCATTGTACGTAGCACGGATTTCATAACTTGCAAACACACAACAACAAAATACATGGGAAATAACATTTCCTATCGCTGTANAATAGGGGTATTCTCCAAATCTTGCAAAGCCATTGCACGTAGCACGGATTGCATGGATTGCATAACTTGCAAACACACAACAACAAAATACATGGGAAATAACATTTCCTATCGCTGTAAAATATGCAACGTCGAGACCCATGTATATATTTTGCAAAAGAGCATAGCAATATAAATGCGACCCTGTGCTAGTTGTTTTGTTGTTGGAATTGCTACATATTTCTCTCATTCCTCTCATCTCGCTCACTTCATTATTTTGCTGTCTCTTGTTATTAGGTGTATTCTCGAAGTCTTGCACGATGCACGCATTGCACGAAATGCAAAAATACTACTCCAAATTTCNAGCACGGATTGCATGGATTGCATAACTTGCAAACACACAACAACAAAATACATGGGAAACGACATTTCCTATCGCTGCAAAATATGCAACGTCGAAACCCATGTATATATTTTGCAAAATAGCATAGCAAGATATATGCGACCCTGTGCTAGTTGTTTTGTTGTTGGAATTGCTACATATTTCTCTCATTCCTCTCATCTCGCTCACTTCATTTTTTTCTGCTGTCTCTTGTTATTGTATTTGATACATAATTTCGCTGCTTGCTACCCATGCATTCTCCCACTTTGCAATGGGGTGCTCTCGTACTCTTCGAAATTTGGGATAGTATTTTTGCATTTCGTGCAATACGTGCATCGTGCAATACTTCGAGAATACCCCTTATGTTTAATTTTTTCACCATTAATTTCCGGTCTCGGATTGTTATTGTTGGCGTTAAGACGCGTCGATTGATACCACTCTCGAACTTTTCCGTCCGTTTTGGCCTGCTTTCGCTAAAGTGCACTGCTACCAAAATAACGGTAGTTGGTTGCCAAAGTAACCGCAAGGTTCACTAGGGCTGCATTTTGTGCTTAACAAAAGTAGTTGTACCTGCCAAATAATGTCGAGTACTGAAGTACTTGGATATAATTTTGAACTTAAATAGTTTAAAACGATAATTTTACCATTATTCGACCCTCTCATAGCAAAAGCAAGTAAAAATAAAAGTTTTTATTGTGGTATGACATTTTTTTTATATGTAAACGTAATAATTTAAACCGTATTATAAAGTACTTGGTACTGAAGAAGTTCAAATGCGCACATCAACAGAAAAAAGAAAGACGCGAAACGAAAAGATGCTCAAAACTCAAAGTGCTGTGGAAAAATAAAGATAAGTTTTATAAAATATTTCATTTAAAATGAAGAAAGCAGCTTTTAATAACGCCATGAGCAAGGAAAACTGATTTACGAATCCAATATTAAAAAATTGTATCCACATCGCCAGTTCTCTACCATTGCGCTGTGGATTGAATAGAAACAAAATTGAAAGATCCAGAGTATGCACAAGCCATGGTAATGAATTT
>NW_016166599.1:0-23779 GCF_001687245.7 Rhagoletis zephyria | reverse complement strand
TCGATTAAGAATGTCCACGATTTAGCTTTCCCTGATTCCATATATACACATTTGATGTTGCCTTTTTTGCCTTTTTTAAGATATTTGCCTTTTTTTGCCTTTTTTAAGATATTTGCCTTTTTTGCCTTTTCTACCTTTAAAAAAGTGATTATAGCATTTACATTTTTTTTTTTAAGATTAAAAAATATACACATTGCCCATGCGGCTTATAGAAGCGCAGAGACCTCTTGCCCAATTGGTGTTGGAAAAATTCAAAGCCGTTTTCTCAGCTAACGAAGGCTTGGAGACAATAAGGGGTGTTGATAGAATTATAAAGGTCGAGGAAAACGCCCTTATTCCTGATAATATGAGCGTTTCAAACGTTCCATATTTAAATTGGGCTCCACTTGTATCAACTTACGTCGAGCGCACATTTAGTACATTCAAGGCTTTTCTTTGCGAAAATCGAATGAAAATGCTGCCAGAAAATTTCAAAATGCATCTTGTGGTTCAATGTTACTACAACTATACAGATTAAAGTTTTATGAATTAGAAACTCGAAAGGATAAAATAGTCAAAGATTCAAAGTACAAATTTTTCATATAATGAAACTAGTTCATAGTTTTTCTCTTTTTACTTGTAATATAAACATTTCTAAAATAAATGTATTTTTTGATTTTATATATATAAAGAGAGCATACAAATTCGGACTTAACTTTTCCCCCATATACTATATCTCTTTAGCAGAAAAAAAGGCAATTTCCATAAAATCCGCTCCCTGATAATAACCAATTGTTTATTTCACCATTCGCCCCCATTGCATTTCTTGGGTTTTTTTGGGGACCCATAAAAAGTTTTTAATATTAAAAGATGGTTAAATAAACAATTGGCTATTATTATTAGAAGTCTCCTGAAGAGAAATAAAGTTTTCCGATTGAAAAATATTGATTTTCAAGATTTTTATACTATTTCTACGAAACAATGCTTTTTCCGCTTTGAGCGACCTCTAAATATTTTTTTTTTTTTCAAAATAAAAAAGAGGGATATATATGTACATATTTTTTTCATATAGAACAATCCTAGTAGTAGGGGAGCCCATGATGCTAAATCGGGGTTTACTCGAGCGTCGTTTAGACCTATTGGATTTCGAAGATTAGATAATAGAAATAAAGGTCATGTGCTGTTTTTCCTGTCAGCGGTGGGTGGTGAATCTTGAGGCTTCCAAAAATGCAAAAAATAGATCGTTACATAGATTTACTCGAGCGCGTCAGGTATTCACCTCGATGTCCTGGTCGCGCTGTTCCATAATATGACGATTGTCGATAGGGGTTTTCTTAGTCTGGCGGTTTAAAAATTTTTTTTAGTTTTTTGAGTTGCACGATCGACCAAACATTTATTACTATTTACACAAATTTTTATAAGTGTAAATTATTTGATTCTTTACTTATTTTCGACCACCCTAGTGTGCATACATATTTCCGAATGAGTGTAGATATGTTCGTTACAAGCATTCATACATTACGACAATCGGCCATCATTTCAATGCCAAACTTGCATTTCCGCTTTGTTATCTCTAAAGTGCTCAACTGCATTCTGCATTCATTTTTAAGCACCATTCCGCTTCCTCTCGCTGAGCCATATGTGAACGTACGAGTATGTACTATGTTTAGCTGAGAAAAAGTTTTGTCATTCCTCGATTGCATTGAAAGTTTTCGCATTGCGTCAAATTTTTGTTTCTCTTTGTTTATCATTTGTTTTTGTCTTCCCTCTCACACACAATACATACATATGTACATACATAGATAAATATGTACAATTCAACTCTTTGTCGCGTCCTTCAGCATATTGGCCACTTTCCGTTCGGTATTTTCCTCAACACTTTGCACCTTCCTCTATGTTGATTGCCGATATTCTCCTATGCCTTGTCGTTGTCGCTGTCATTGCTGGCTTGTTATCAACCCAATTTGCCATAGTTAGCCATTTGCCAAATACCGGGGGAATAGACAAAAACACAATGCAGAATAGTACAAAGGATAACAATAACAACTACGAGAAGGCATTAGCAATTATTGCAGCAAATGCTAAAGCAAGAACGCGTTACAGTGCGCATATGGCAAAGCGCATAGATAATACTAGTTGCTATCCGATGCAGCAATGCGAAGTGGATTGGCGGGAGCAGCAGCAGACGCAAAAAAGAAAAGCAACAGCAACAGAATGACAACAGCGCAACCACAAACTGGCAATATTGTTTGTCAATGTTCTGGAAAAGTTGGTGCCGCTTGTCGCCAGCCAACGGCTTCACCGCCCTCATTCCTGCGCCAGTTTCGCTTAATGTGACTTTCAATGGCTCGCATAGCTGACTGGCTGAATGTTATTCTCCACGCTCACCACACTTTTTCTTTTCCTCCGAATACACGTTCTACCAATGCTCTGCTTTCGTTGCTTCTCTCCCGTCGTGGACCATAGCGCCACACAACTACTCCTTTTGAGTATCTCTGTCGCCTATGCACTTCTAATGAGCGGCTACGCCTTTGGGATGGGTTTTTTTCGCACCGAAATAATGGCGCTATCGAAATTGCGATACCATTTCCGTAACAGCATCATTCGGCATGTTGTGCAGTTCCATGGCTCGCCACTTTCCACTCCACAATGGCTTTTGTTTTTCGTTAGTATATTCCTGTTTTCTAGACTCTACGCATTCTCATTTGCTTCATGTCCATGTTCTACCCACGTCCCCCAACCACATTTTCAACTTCACAAATACATACATACCTATGCCTTTAACTGCATGTTGCCTCAATTTAAAGGCGTACAGTATTTTCCGCTTTAAGCTTGTATCTGTATTTTATTCGTGCCGGGTATTTACATGCACAACTTAACTATATTTGTTGATTCTTTGTTTTGCAATGAAATTTCGCCAAGGCATTGCTTAAAGCATTTGAACCAATTAACATATTTCCTATTTGCTATGTAGTTCACTTTAAATGGAGCAACCACATTTCCACAACATCTGTTCCAATTTCGCATCTACAATGGCTTTGCAACTATTCTACTGGCTTAGGCTGAAGCCAAAGGCAAATTTCAATTTAAGTTGCAGTAATGTTTGAATATTCACCAAAGCCTCCGGAGTTTGTGGTCTCCGCATTTAGGCGAATAATATATAAGTACAAGTGGGAGGATAAGGTAAAAGTCGATGCACTGAAAGAAAAGTAAGGTAAATTTTCAAAAATACAAACGTTGGCGGTTACTGAACATATTATTGGCTTTCCGATTTTGGAGAAAATGCTCCTTAATGTTGACTCATTTAAGCGTTAGCTTGAATAGTATCTAAAAACCACTATACGTTCTGCCATAGGCTTTTTCCAGTCCAATCTCTTTCACGTATGACCCATTATTGCTAAAGAATTAGACTTAAATGACAAAATTTAAGCCGGAATATTAAACGATTATGTTAGACAAACGATTAGTTCCTTTAATTATGAGAGACCGTTACGTGACTCAGACCTTGGAAAAGGTCTTAAGTAATCCAATCCGCACACACCAGCAGAAAGCAGATGCCGGGCTATGTCGAACAAAGACGAGCAAACTTTGGAGGCTAACAAAAGAACTCTTTTAGAGATATTCAGTGATGTCCACATCAATGCAGGGAGAATAACCTCCGTTCTCCGAACATCTGCGGCAGTTTGAGTTAGTTTTTCCGCTTAGTCTGAATATTCGAACTTCAAACGGTCAGTGGCTTAACTAACACAGAGAGCTTGGGCTTTGTGTGCTACAGAAATACACTTAACGTACTCTGTTTATCCCAGAGTAGAAATTCTTCGAAGACGAATTTGTTGTGGCTTTTTCCAACTTCGTCTGAGCTGGTCTGAGGTTAATCTATCTAAAAATAGTCGACAGGAAGTCTAGGATACGAGTTTTTGTTATTTTAACGGATGAGTCAAATATACACGTATCCTCTGCTTACTCAATGAGATCACTCCAAGGGTTTCCTTCTCAGCCAACTCTCCAGCTATACAATGATCCTATGAGCCTAATTAGAAACTAGATATTAGGCATTCCCAGACTTCTCAATTGCTCCTTAGCTCCTGATTCTTAAAAATACATATCTATCTAAGTAGTAAAAACACTACAGTAGTCTGTAAAATTAAATCGACTAATAGTTTCCTTCAGAAATACTTTTCGTCAAGGGTTCAACAATTCATTTTAGAGTTTACTTGTCCTAGCATACTACTACTGCCTCCCAATGTCGGGTAGGAAGGATGTGATTGATGGAAAAGCTAACTGGAGATAGTCTATATTAGTGGTAATCTATATGAATCTTGCACGATTAGTGTGGTATCCAAAACCTAAGACAGGTAAGCGTAGTACGCACTTTTCCTCTAGTTTAACTGCGGACGTGCTGCTGGAGCATTGCTTGCAATATCATTGAGCATTATATGAAACTTGACGGTAAGCTAAGTTGTCTACCTAATGTAGTCCACTAGACGAAAAATGTAAGCTTAGTTATGATATCAGAGCACCAGGAAATAACTTTCGACGGGTAGTCGACTTTCCACCGACGACTTAGTACACTTGGTCACAAACATTATTCAGTAACTGCTACGTTATTTGTCAAACCTTTTCCATCCAGCTGCTCCTACAGGTATTTTGAGACCACAATGTCAGTAAGAGCTAAGATAACACTTCCTTGTGGAGTGAATCTGTTCGCCCTATTGGACAGTTCTATAACAGAGTTTTCAGCAATTAATGCTAAATACCTCTGCCAAAGTCTATGATGAGCTCTGATGATTGAAATTGCCTTGAAGTTAACTCCTCCAGAAGTCCATCCTACAATTACCGAAATGGTACTTTACATAATCTTCGACAGTTTGACTATACCACTCCTCTACAGCAAATTCTCCTTAATTATCCCAGAGAGGAACGAATGGGAACGGGCCACAGACTTAAAACCAGGGTCGACAGCAATATACACAGATGTTCTCAAGCTTAACAAAATAGTGGCTAGCGGGACTTACTTTGACGAACTCGCGCTACATCTCAGTGCAAAGCCAAACGCCATAACATCCGCTTCCCCAGCACAGCCAAGCTGCTATTAAAATCTCTTAAATATAATAGAACAACGTCTAAAGTAGCCATAGAATGCAGAAAGGCTTTTAACCAGCAGCTGTCAAAATGCTCCTTCTGAACATTCTTGGCAATTGCTTAGCCCATGAGCTGGCAAGAAGGGGGACGAAAATATTTAAATTCCTAACTGATAGAGGAGATAAATACCAGGTGGTCTGTGGAAACCACCTCCCATACCACAATGCAAATTTGGCCAAAGCTTTGCAAAGATTGATGTAAAGCATTAAATAGCTCTCACTCGACTGGACCGCTCTCGTCTCTCAGATTAGTAGACGGGGTCATAACCGGACACTACACAATGGGCACACACGGAAAAAGGTTAGGATACCCTACCAATTGTTTTTGTCGCAGATTCAGAGACCACGAAATGGCGGAGAGCAACGAACATTATCTCTGCCACTTTCCCGCCCTGGCCAACACGCGTAACCAATTCTGCAACAAGTACTTTTAAAATTGTTTAGCCGAACTGAACTCCCCGAACGTTCTCCACTTTTTGTGCTTTATAAAACACGCTCGGTGGTTCAATTACTAAGGGAGGTCAGTGGTATTAAAACGGGCTTTTCCAGCCTACGTGTGCTATACGTGGTTGCAGCCATTCTAACCTAACCTAACTCCTCTAAAAATCCTTAAAAGTTTTAAAAGCGTTGAGTTTTCATATCCAATATTTTCCAGTGTAATACCGGAGGACATTGATTTTCGTAAATACTTTTGTGCCTATTTGGCCTGCCAGTTTGTGCATGTAAATATGTATGTACGCATGGATAAAGTCACGAATTCCATTTCATTTGGCTCATTAAATCCATTTGCTGGTAATTAAGTAAATAATTTGTAGCTGGCAATGTCAATCGAGCCAACTATGTAGCCACAATATGCACCATCGTGTGTATGAATGTTATACAGTTCATACACTCGGAAAAATACGCCCCTACCGATGCAGTGTCTTACACACTTTACACATACACTAACATTAATGTTTATGCATCGATTTTGTGTGGTCACATTTACTATTTGAACTCAGCGAATGTCCAATGGGCACTTTTGGCTTTTTTGTGGTTGAATGCATCCTCCGAGTATTCGTCTGATCATCAATGTAAGTGCTGGTGCGTGTTTTGGCTTGCATGCTTTTCATTAGCTACACAATTTTTGCGAGCTGAAAATGTTTTTGAATACATTTAGCTGTATGTGCTGTTGCTGTTGCTGTTGCTGATGTTGGTTGATGTGCACCACCATTAATTCTCGCATGCCGTCCATTATGTCACCATTTCCATAATTTATGTCTGCACCAACAGCATAAGCCTATGCCAAGAGAATGACATGACCTGGCGCAAGGTAGGAGCGCTGGATGTGTGTTGAATTAGCGACGGTTATGTGTGCATATGTATGTATAATTCTGTACAGGTATATGTACTTACTTACACATACATACATATGTATGTTTTATATATATAATGATTCGCAGATAACTCGAAGGAATAGCCGGCGTATAAGGGCCTGCATATGTGTGTACGCGTTTTAAAGTGTGTGAATTTTTTTAATCACTACTGTATATTTAAACACCTACAAAATTCTGCACCACATATATACATATGTACCACAATGCGTACTGGCTTGCTTTAATTTCATATGTACTTTTATTTTCCTCCAACACCCAACAATCATTCGTATGTAGCAACAATTTTAACTCAAAATCCACCAAAACTTTATGCTGACAAATAAATTGAAATTAAACAAAATTGAATGGAAGCTAAAATCTAGTTGCGTGAGCAACGCTTGCCCATTGCAGTGCAAATGCGTGCTTGCTGAAAATAAACAAAAAATTTGAGTGAATAGCTGAGCGAATGAATGACATCAATGCTTGAATAAATTGTATGTGAATTGATATTTACTTTTCATTGAAACTGGTAGCGTTCGTTAGCCGTACACTTGCAATTGAAATTTTATCAGCTGAAATAAGTTTAAAGATTTATCTACTACTTTCAGGCTTAAACTGTTGCTATAAATGTGCTTTGTGCGCTAACTTTGCTGGTGGGGCACCGCCCCTCATCTGCACTTTACAACGGGATGAACTTTTTGAAAGCGATTTAAATTCTTAGGCTAACATAAATATGTATGTATATTAGGGTCAGTCAATTTTTTATTACCTATGCGCTCATGGCATAGAAGGATTTTACGTGTAATTCTAAGCAAATTTGCTGAAGAAACCGTGGACCCAAAATAAATTTGTGGTTTGCAAAATTTCGAAAATAGGTTTCGAAGAAAAAGTCAAAATATTCACTGTTTCGCCCTCTGGTGGCAGTTTTAAGAAAAAGGTAAGTGCCCAAATGGATTCCTGATACCAAAGACCTCTTGTAGCATGTTTTTATACCAAACTTAAGCACTTCTTTACGACTCTACAGCAAAATGCTAAAGAACCTTTATATTTTCGCAATTTGGCAAACTCTTAGAATTACACGTAGAATCCTTCTGTGCTATACACGCATAGTCGAAAAAATCTCCCATACAAATTGATCCGCCCTAATGTACATACATATACATATATCTACATATGTATTTGCATTTATAGTATATGCATATTCATGCACATTTTTCTTTCCTTCCGTTTTTGATCAACGAACAAACATAAATTTCACGCTGTGATTTGCCTTAAATTTTCTTTTGCCAAACTATAAAACAAGTTTTCGCTGCTAAAACACTGCTGAAATTACCACCCGCTGCTTGAAATGCACTGAAATTGTGTGAAGTGCGGTTGGGTGTCTAGTCTTGCGCGCGTGCCTGTGCCAATATCCACGCAGCGAGTAAGTAAAGTATATCGAGTACTATGACAATGCATCGGCGTGGTTGCATCGAAGGGCTGCCAAACTTTTTCGAAGGTTTGGAAAATTCCATAAAGAAAATTGATTATTAAATTTAAGTGTAGATAGTAGACAGAGATAGTAGGTACAGAAATATAGATACCTAGCTACAGCATCCGCTGTGGCGAGCATGCCGCCTAGGCAATAGACCTCTACAATTGCTTTCAGTGTTATCTTCGCATCGTAGGGTGGGGCAGTGGAGGTCTAGAAAAGACCGTTTGGACAATTGCGAAAAAGAAAATTTAAGGAAAAGCTTAATCATTGGAAAAACTTATCATTGCATCGTAGGGTGGGGCAGTGGAGGTCTAACAAAAACTGTTTGGAAAATTACAAAAAAGTAAATTTAAAGAAAAGCTTAATCATTGAAAAAAAATTTTAACATTTCAGAATTTTCCGTTTTTTAATGCATTATCTAGCGTTTTTACTACACAATTTTGGAAACACATAAGTATTTTTACTAAAACTGGACAAGTTAAGCAAAAAATATAGAACAAATTAAAAAAAATTTATTTTGGGAAAAAATTAAATTAAAAAAAAAATAATAATTTTTAGAAAAAAAAGTTGGAGCTAAGATTAATATTCAGGAAAAGTTTTTAGAAAAAGTAGAAATTTTTCATTTCATTTTTTGAGAGAAAAATTATTTGCTGGAAAAAATAAGTTTTCGTATAAATACTCAGAAACATTCGAAAAAATATTTTTGTGGCCAGACATTTTAGGAAATTTAATTCAAAGAATCAGTAGATAATTCTTTTTATTATTGAGAAAACTCCTTTTTAATCGGCTTCAAAAAGAGGTGAAGGTTACCAATTAGCTGTATAAGTATATTTTTTAATAATGGGCTTAAACTCCAGAAAGTGTTAAAAAATTTTTGATAATGTAGTCGAGCTAGGAGTAAACAAATAATATAAACTTCTTAGAAACAGCAAATTTCATCCTAAGCGATTAACAATGAAGCTGCTGGGAACACACTCAAGGTCTCCTTTGAAGTATTAAATTTTAGAATAGATAAACTAAGCATGAACTCTTCGACACAAAAGCAATTTCAGTGGAGCAGTTATGATATTTAATGTGCTTCTACATTTTCTTTATGTTAGCTTAATACCAATACAGTATTATAATTTACATACATGATGGCAAATAAGCTATAAATAGAAATTTGTATACTTGAACAAGGATTTGGAATTAGACTCAGCTGCCACGCAGCACGTCTTCGAGTTAGCCATGGCGTATGCGTAATATTTTTGGTTATCATGCGGTGCAAGTAAAATACAATCACAGTTCGCTGGCATATGTACATATGTATATATGCATACTCTTATCTGAGATTACCTGCCTTATAAAGAAAAAACTCTTAAACCAGACAGCGCGGTTTAATACTTCAATTCAATAACTACGAAATAGTAGTTGCCGCCCACCTTTCACCCACGCCACCAGCGATTTTGTTTCACCAATTACATCAACTACTCTACATAGCTGATAGTTTTCTTTTATGCTTCGCTAAGCGCTTGCTCCATTGAAGTTTCATTTTTCAGTTTACTTTTCTTTTTGGCAAGTTGCCAGCAACATTTTGCAAAATTTTACTGTAGGTGCATTCATACATCACATCACTCTTTGCACCCACAGGTTTCATTTATTTCTTTACACTTTCAGTTATCCTGCTCGCATGCTATTGAAAATCGGATTGGATTTCTGATAGTGTATTTTTTCTGTTACTGCCCCTTCTTCGTTTGTGATGAGAGCATAAAAAAAAAAAATTTAGCCGCCAGTTGTAGTGAAAAGTTATTTCTTTTATTTAATTTGCGATTTTAGATTTAAGCTTTATTGTTTAAAATAATTCATTAATTCATGCGTGCTATTATATTTGGTTATATTCACTAACTTTCAACTGGCTTTTTCAAACAGGATTTTGAAAGCCACAAAATTCAATTAGTGATTTAAAAACCTCTTGTTTGCTAAGATAAATGCATGTAATATGCTCATATATAAGATTAAGTCTTTCAGCGCAGACAAAATGCTATGCAAAATTTTTATTTTTAATGCGAAACGAATCTGCATAATGTGCAATGCAAACAAATTTCATTGCAAAATATCTCATAAAATATAGCATTTCATTTTTTGACTTAGTCTTCACTTTAATCACAAATTATTGCCTCTAACCACATCTAGAGTACTCTCACAACAGTTGGCCAAAAAAATAAAACCAAGAATGTTAGTTGATATTTTGCATTGCAAACTTGAACTCATTGCTACTTTGCGCACGATCTCTTACGTGAACAATGCAAACATGGCTTAATTAAGCAAAACTTTCTTTGAGCACCCAAAACAAATACTTACATATGAACATATTTATACGCATACCTTTGTATGTAGGTATGTAACGGGTGATTTTTTAAGAGCTTGATAACTTTTTTTTAAAAAAAAACGCATAAAATTTGCAAAATCTCATCGGTTCTTTATTTGAAACGTTAGATTGGTCCATGACANGAAATAAACAGTTACTGAAAGCAATTTAAATTTTCCTTGCCTTAATTTTATCGCTCGCTTTCCTTAAGTGCATTACTAGCCTGCCACAAAGGAGAAAACTAAAGAAAAACATGGCGAAGTACGTCAAATTTCTAACAAAGCCACAACAGAGACCTCAAATGCACTGAAAATTATGCCATAATGGGTATTGTATGCAAATAGAATGCCACATTGCATAGAAGTGGAAGTAAATTGCATACACTCTAAAAAATCTGTGTAAAAATGCGACTATAAATCGCGTATATTTTTGTTTNGATAGAAGTGGAAGTAAATTGCATATGACACTAGAAATTGCTGGCCTTAAGAGTTGGCCACCGAACAAAGGTTCGCACCCTAATTCTGCTTAATATAGGGCTGCCAGACGTCCCGGTTTTCCCGGGCATGTCCCGGTTTTAGACTATTTGTCCCGGTGTCCCGGTCCAACCTTAAAATGTCCCGGGTTTCGTTTAAGTGTCCCGGTTTTCGATTTGNTATGTTTTATTTGATTATCGTTTTGAAATGTTCGTACTTAAAAACAATACTTTCATACCACGCACACGTGGTGTTGAATCAAACTGAACATTTGAATGCACATTTACATGTCTGGCTGTATCACATGTCTGGAGTGCACGAAGATGCTTGCCACAAATTGCTAATTTCCAGAGCATCAGGGTTCAAATCCCATTACAGGCAGCATGGAATTTAAATATTTTTTTTTAACTATATTATGAAAATGCATCCGTTAAGTGCAAAGCGCTTCATTTTAATATTGGCGTATTTGAATTGAACATTTCTATACTAGATACTAAAATTTTTATACTTAAATTTATTACGAGTTGGGTTGGTGCTCTTTCATATGCGATTTTTTTTTTAAATTTAGCACGTTTTGCACAAGCAATAGTTGATGATTGATATAAGTATGTACCTAAATACGTTAAAATGACATGCACAGAGTTTTACAATTATATTAAGAAAAAGCCAGAAGTTTTGAAACAAGTTCACAGCAACGAAACAAATGACTGATATTTTAATGTTATCTTGTACTTAAATTTTTTTCTTTCATGAAACCTAGAGTACATATAAGTACAGTGCCGTACGAAATTATTGGCTCGGAAATGTAGCTTTTGAGCCAATTAATAAAGTGCAAGTCTGAAGTTGCCGACAAATTTCGTTGATTTTTTGCAATTATTATTTTTTGCTGACAGTGTCTTCCACATACAAAAAAATGTTGAACATAGTTTGTATGGCAGAAACTCTCAGTAAAAACAATACCAAAAATCAACTAAATTTTTATGGGCTGCAAAACTTCATTTTCAAAATTTTTATAAAAAAGTCTGAATAGAAAGTTGCGAATTTGTAAGCAAATTTATTGCATTTTCCCGAGTTTTCCACAAAGTTTAGAAATTTTATTTTTATGTTTCCTGATGTATTTAGTATAAACTGTATTTTTATAAGGAATAAAAAAGGTACATGCATTGTGAAAAATTCTCTGTGCTTTAGTTGTGGTAAATTGTTTTGTTTTGCTAGTGTACGTTGTAATGATCTCATGATCGCATGTTTTTATGTTTTTGTTTTTGTTTGTCAAAATAAAATTTTACTACATCCTTTCGTACGTAATTTTTGTCGAAACGAAAGGGAAGGGAGCGAGAGGCCNGAAAGAGAAGGGAGCGAGAGGCCTCTCCCCCCTTAAGTTTCCCGGTTTGGCAACAGAGATATCTGGCAGCCCTAGCTTAATATAAATAATTAAAAAATTCAAAGCAAATGTTTCAAGCCTCACACAGCAAAAACACTTTGAAGAACATTCACCAAAATTTACTTGCCAATGGCAAGCAGTATTACAAGCTTAGTTCATAGTTTATTCTAATGGAGAATATTGGCCCAAATCTCTCATGATTTTATGTATTCGCATTGGATTGTTCGTTTTGTTTTTGCTATACATTTTTGCAATAAGTGTTCTGCTGTTCTGCCGTCCCAGCTAGTCATTAAGACTGGCAGCACCACATGTAAGCCACCACACGTGTTTACTTCTAAATTTCATGCAAATTGACTAATTAATTTTTCGCAAAATGAAATTTTATAGCTAATGTCGCGAATTTGCATAATGCTTGTGTTAGTTTCAAATCTTTTTTGCTTTGTCCAGCAAAATGAACGCATTATTTACAAAGTCCTACAAGTGTGCGCTCGTAAACTTTTTTTAATGCTACTTTTCTTTGTGCTGAGTTTCTACATACAAATAGCTACGTATGAGGTTTTGAGAGACAGGGTAGCATAACTGACATAAGTATCAAAACAGAAATTAGTTTTAGCCAGATACATGCCCTTTTAGTATGCAATGAACTCTTCAGGAAAACATCGTTCAAACGAATTCTATTTTGTAGATAGGCTTCTCTGGCTCGCATGGCTTCACTTCTAAGGGGTTTCTGGGTTTCTTCATGAAGACAGTATTCTTAATTCGCGAAATTATTATTGTGTGTGCTCGTAACTATTTTCCTCCTAAGCGTCTTGTCCACGGATACATCTGAATTCGTATAAACTACAGTTGTACCTGTAGTCGAAATATATAAGCATTTGGCATATTGATGTTTATAATCTGATTTAATTCAAATTTAAAATAAAGCGTAACCATATAACGGGTGATTTTTTTGAGGTTAGGATTTTCATGCATTAGTATTTGACAGATCACGTGGGATTTCAGACATGGTGTCAAAGAGAAAGATGCTCAGTATGCTTTGACATTTCATCATGAATAGACTTACTAACGAGCAACGCTTGCAAATCATTGAATTTTATTACCAAAATCAGTGTTCGGTTCGCTTTACGTCCGATTTATGGTCTACATAATCGACCAAGTGAGCAAACAATTAATGCGATTGTGACCAAGTTTCGCACTCAGTTTACTTTATTGGACATTAAACCAACCACACGAATGCGTACAGTGCGTACAGAAGAGAATATTGCGTCTGTTTCTGAGAGTGTTGCTGAAGACCGTGAAATGTCGATTCGTCGCCGTTCGCAGCAATTGGGTTTGCGAAACACATTTCGAACCGAACACTGATTTTGGTAATAAAATTCAATGATTTGCAAGCGTTGCTCGTTAGTAAGTCTATTCATGATGAAATGTCAAAGCATACTGAGCATCTTTCTCTTTGACACCATGTCTGAAATCCCACGTGATCTGTCAAATACTAATGCATGAAAATCCTAACCTCAAAAAAATCACCCGTTATGTATAGTTTATTAAAAAAGATATTTACTTAAAAGAAATATTCTAAAAGTAACGTTGTGCACGGAATACTTATAAAAGCCGAATTTTTTAACTTATGAAGCTCGTTTTCAGAAGATCTTGACAATATAAGCTGGAATTTATTTGCAAAATTTATATGTATGTATGTGTTTACTTTAGGGTGCGTCACTCTCAATACAAAAAAGTTGGTACTCATTTTCCTTCGGAAATATACATTCATTATATTCTATTATTCGAAATAATATTAAGATTTGTGTGAGCTGCACCTATTTGATTATAACTCTAAATATCGATTTTTTTATAAATAGATACGTAAAACAAAAATAAAAACCCCGCTTGTGTAAAAAATAAACCGTTGGGGTTAACAATTTTTAAAGCAGCAATATTTTAAATTTTAGAAGTCTGTTTAACGCTGTGCACAATATTTGCCATTACTACTATTCTTTTTTTATTAATTTTGAAAATCAGAAATACTTACATAAGTAGTAATTTGTATTGGAACTATGTAATCATCGTTGAATTTAGCTATTATTTAATTTTCCTTAAATTTTTTTCGTACTATATTTAGATATTTACGCACAATCACACATATCTTTGCGGGTAAATTATTGCAGCTCATTCTTAACAATCTTTTGTTGTTAGAATAGCGAAACAATTTTAGCTTTACAACTGTTTCTGCAGAAAGTATCTTTTTCACCTGGCATTCAGCCACGCAAGAAGGAACAAGTCACTTTGTTTGTTGCTTTGAATGAATTCTAAAATTTCTACTCCGGTTTATTAAATTATCCAGCATACATACATATGTACATATTTGTGGAATACCTTAATATGTGTCAGTTTTCTATAACGGAAATGACAATGATTGCTTGTGCGTGAGCTTACATACATATATGCATGTACATATATGTGTGAATATGTATGTATGTGTTTAAGGGTGGTCCAAAAATAACTAAAGTTGCGATTTTAATGCCGCCATCCCCTAAGAGTGTTCTACACCAAAAAAAATAGACCACTATTTTTTCATTTTGAAATCAAAAAATATTTAGAGAGTGTTCAAAGCGATCGAAGATTTCCATGTACTTATTTTTTATGGGGAAATAACAAGAAATGGTATAGTATTCCTGAAAATCAATATTTTTCGATATGAAAACTCTGGTTCTCTTCAGAAGACTTCCAATAATAATATCGAATTGTTAATTTAACAATTTTTTAGTACAAAATATTTTTTATTGGCCCCACATTGCATGTTTTGGTGGTTTTGGCGGACCAATAAAATATAGTTACCATGAAAAACTGCTTAAATAAACAAATTCGTATTATTATTTCTACCGAAAATATTGACTTCAAGAATTCTATGTCATTTCTGCGAAAAGCAGTATTTTTTCTATATAAAATATATGGAAAACTTTGAGCTTGCTCTCTATATATTTTTTCATTTCAAAATAAAAAATAGGGGTATATTTTTTCGGTATAGGACAATCATAGGGGGTGGTGGCATTCAAATTCTTAATTTATTTTTTTTTTTACCACCCGAATATATATGTTAGAAGGTATATACATACATTAGGGTGGTCCAAAATAAGTAAGGTCGGAATTTTAATGCTCTCCCCTCTAGGATTGTTCTATATTGAAAAAACTAGTTAAAATGACTAAAAATATAATTAGGTATTATTACTGGGAATCTCCCGACGAGAAAAAGGGTTTTTGTGGCCGAAAAATATTGATTTTAAAGAATTCTATACCAATTCTATGAAAAGTTGTTTTTTGCCCATACAAAATACATGGAAAACTTTGAGCGTTTTGAGAGACCTCTAAATAGTTTTTTATTTCAAAAAAAAGAGGGTATATTATTTTTTCGGTATAGACCAATCCTAGGCGGTGAGAGCATAAAATTCCGACTTTACCTTTTTACATGCATTTTTGGACCAGCCTAATGTACATACAAATATTCTATATGCACCTTTCTATTGCATTCTTTTGTTGTATTGTCTGTGTGCAGCGAAGAAAAAGTAACTTAATCAACTGTCAAATCTCGACATGCCAGCATATTCACATTGGTATTTAATATCGTTCTTTTTGTTGCTGGCATTTACTTTTTCTGTGACAGATTTCTCAGTTTGTGTGTTCTTATTCTTTCTTTATGAGCTCTTCTTTGACACAAATATTTGTTGAATGCATTTAATTTCCTGTCTACGCAGGCCTAATATTTTGATACTTGTTCCTCTAACATAATTTTCATAAAACATCAGCACTGTTGAATGAAAAGGTAAATGCTTACTTGTTTACAAGTTTTTATGTCGACTTTGGTAGAATTAAATAATTGTGGAAAAGCTTGTTAGAAACTTTTAGTTAAATAGGATCCTGTGTATAATTTGTCGAGATTTAAAACGCGTTTGGTTGTACATTGACCATGTAGTGGTAAGAAAGTGTTTCAGTTCCCTTAAACCGCACTTAAAATGGCCACCAGAAATATAGCCTTATAATGCTGATTACAAATGATTCAATTGTCCTTCGCCTCATTAAAACATATGTAAAAGTAGATATTTTTTATTGATACTACCAACCGCAATCAACTCAGGACTTACCAGTTGCATAAATTATAATTTTTTTTAACTGTTAGTAAGTTAAGTAATTGAGCCATCGACACTGTGAGTTGAGAAATATTTTGTTTTCCTAACGGCAGCCATTAACCTATGGCAGGGAATTAATATTATTTCGCACGGATTTATTTTCAAGTTTATACAAATATTGAGATTTTCAGAACTTGGAACTCCTTGAGGCTCGTCAGTTGTATCTGTATTCGAATTTTCCTTAGAAAGCTGCCCACTTCGTCTTGTTCATCGTTTTTAGTGAAGTTTTCTCGATAACCTTTTCTAAAGCCCCCTTTGATAAAAATTGTTTGTTCTTTTTATTTGCTGGATTCCAGCATGAGCTTTCTAAAGCCGAAGTTCCATGGGACTTACGTCACGGTTTGGTGGAAGTTATGTCCGTGGAAGTTATGTCGAAACCCGGTACATTCATAACGAATATGTTTCGAAGTCTTCTCGTCTTTAGGATAGAGCCATTCGGAACTTGTGATCGCACCGAGGCGGAGCTTATAGAGGCGTTGTGTACAGTTAGCTACCCATAGAGTAATGGGTAAGAGAAGAAGTACTCGACATTACTCTGAGCACAGAATTACTGTCTGATCACAGAATTATCCGCTTTGCAATCCGGCAAAGCGCACTTGGAACTGAGAGGAGTGCTCTATCAGTCTGACAAAATAAAGTAAGCAGATTAGAAGGGCTAAGCGTAGCAGCTTCAGAACTTCTCATCCACTCCTGCAACTGCTAGGTCACATAAAACCTTGGTGGGAGGCAACACAGACACCAGGTTTGTTATTAGGCTACCTAATGGTACTTATTGAGGTAATGAACAGGAACGGGTACTTGCCCTGCTGTCGACCCACTTTACTGATACGGTGGTCCGTGCGTTCAGACTGTTCCCATCGGACTGGAAGATGACTAAAATCCTTATAAACTGGCAACCAGTGCAGTGGGCGCTGGATTCTTGCAAATAATACAAGGCTCCCAGCAGGCCCCACAGAGGGGAAGTATATGTGACTTACCCTGGACTCCAAGCTTTTGGGGAGGACTCAACCACTGCATATATCAGCGGAACAGGCTGCAAAGTGAACTCACCTTAATTTTGTGTGAGAGAACTTCCGCAAAGGCAAGGTCTTATCATCTAGGAAGAGGGGCAAGCTACTGTTCAGCAGAGACGATATGAATGGCGTAGTAGTTTTCAAAAGAAACTTTAGGATTCATACACATAGCAAGGCGAACTGGAGTACCTCTATTATGGACAGACACATTCAGGCCAGCACACTGCAGTGGTATACATACGGCTCCAAAATGCCTGAGGGTATCGGAGCAGACGTTTACGATCTAGACTGAAGCTTTTATTGCCCCCGAGAACCTTCTCAAAAATCTTTCAAGCAGCCATCAGTTTGTGGCTGTATTATCGAAGCGAGGGGATACTCATTGTGGGAGATAAATATAGATAGGCGGCTATTAAGGCTCTTTTATCTTTCGAGAACAAGTCCTCTTTGACTGGGGATAATGATATCCAATTTTTCTAAGTACCAGGACACATGGGAGTAGAGGGAAATGAGGAATGAGAATGAGAATGGCCGCTGTCTTGACCCGGATAGGACCTGAGCCATTCCACAACACCACAGATGAAGTGCTCAGAAAGTAAAATAACAAACTAAGGGAACTGCACCGCTGTAACACAATGGGTCTACGTCTGGCAAAAAGCTTAATAGGAGGGTACAATTTGAAAATATATAGGCTACTCATGGATCTCCCTAAGGAGGCTAAGATGAATCTAGTCTAGTAGTGACCTATGTCGTTTATGTGGCGCTGCCAAGTAGACTCCATTACCCCTTCTTCAGGATTGTGAGGCCATTAAGTCCATAAATACTCGCTTTATTTTTTATCATTGAGCCATCTATGTACCATTGCAATGCATGGTAGGTATCTGGGGCAAAAAATTTGCGATTTCCTTTCGTTTTCTTCTACTCCCTGCCAGTTGTAACCTCCATTTTCCAATAGGCAATAACTGCAGTTAAGGCTTGGTGCAAATCAACTATAAGCCTCTTATCTTACTTATGTTCTAGATATTTGATATTCAAGCACTGTTCTTACAAGAGTGGCCGTACCAACGACCGGTTTATAGCTGGCTATAAATGGCACGGTGCCCTGATTGGCACAAAGGTAAGTTTGAAATCAAAAGAATAGCTACACTCGCAACGTCCGACACGGTACTAAAATTGTCAAATTTTCTAAATTAGACATCAGGCATATGCCAGGACCTAAGCGCAATTTATGTTTATATATATGTTTTCATATGGAGGAGCTTTCGAGCATATGTAAAATGTTGTTAGTAGTGCCCACGTATGCATTTGTGTGTAATTGCACATGTTGCATATTCGATATAAATTAAGAAAGGCATTAAACCCAGAACGAAGGTACTCAGTTATAGAACCACTGGCATAAATGGTAAAAGATCGCACACTAAAAATAAAAACAAAAATATTCCAAAATTTATTAGCTTTCGTTTGCACACAGAGAAGAGCAACAATGCAGAGCAATGCAACTACAAGAGCTATTAAAGTAGCAGCTGCTCAGAACGACATGTTAAATTTTGTAACATTGGCAACAAAGAAAACAATTGCCGTGCACAAGCAAATAAAATAATAAATATTCCACATGCACATATTTATGAACATGCAATAGATATGTATGTATATAATCGAACACACGCAACTGCTTGCAAGGATGCTATTTTACATGTGTATTTAATAGACACAAATGCAGGTGAAAGTTGTATAGTTACCCTGCAGTAAATTAGACTGCCCGAATATTAACCACTCAGCTTCAGATAAATCAAGAAATAATTCAAGCGTACTGTATCGTGCGTTACCACCAACAATGTCAGCCAGGAGATCAATCGAAAAATAACTCTTTCCCACAGGTGCTGCTTGGGTTCGGTGGCCTATTTCTCAAAGAAAAAAAAGACTTTGGGGTCTTTTGAGATACGTATTATATGCAAGATCTATGGCTCCATTCGCGTGGGCGACAGATATCGAGGAAGATTGAATGACAATGCTAGGAAAGCCCAACGCCGAAAAGCTGCAATCACAACAGACGGCCGAATTATACGCCACTCGACTCCCAGTGTATTTTTTTTATAGCTGCGCAAGCGAGCATTACTCCGAATATCGGTCTGGAAATAGGAATAAAATAAGGCGTCGGTGGCATCTTTTGGAATGCCACATCATGTGGCATCTTTTGGAATGCATGGTGCGCCACCGATGTTTTATTCGCCCTTTTTCCATATTGAAACACATCAATTGCTATGGCTTGGCACTTGAAATCAGCTGTGCAGTCACTCCATCTATCGTCCAATTCAAAATCTTATATTTCCTAAGTAAGAGTACTAAGTCTGTCTTTGCTGCGTTGATGCTAAGCTCTACTTTGTTTGCCAAAAGTGGAAGTATCCAAGTGATGTGCATGGGTGATGGTAAAGAGGGGATACTCTTATCGTTTACATTGATAGAGATATCATCAGCGTAAGCAGTAAGTTCATTAGGTTGTTCTTCTAGTATCATCTAGACATGCAGACTATGTATAATAGCGGTTAGTAATTCATGCGTATTGCACTGCGTCGAAACACTTCTGCAGCTCGGCATGCTACTCATCCAGTTCGAAAGTGTAGGGGTCGCCGTGAACTGCTCGATACAATAATGAGAGCATCGGATATATCCAGGGAAACCCCCAATGCCAATAACTCATCCCAAATACTGCCTCTATCTGTCTAACACTTTCTATAGTACGACGTCTACCGATCTTCCCTTCGGGTTAGTATGTTGTGTCTTTGAAAGCATACTTTCCTCAAGGTTTTGTTGGGTGAGTGAGTCTCTATCATCAACCTACCCAACATCTCTTGAAGAAACGATGGCCCTATAACTTTTGAGTGCGCGTCACAACTTCTGCTTTTGAGTGATATTTCTCAGGACATGGAGCATAATTCAGCGTGTTTCAACCCTCTAAACTCGTCATCTAAACTAAATATCTCGTTGCTAAACTCGTCATCTTCTTCAATGTCACTGAAAATATGCCATCTCGACGCGGTCACTTACATATATTGAGTTCAAAATAGTGCACTGTCCAATCCAGTCTGAATGGCGTCTCGAAATTTCTTTGCCATCTTTTGCATACTCATCTATGGGAAAGCGTACATATAGCAATATTACGTAAATTTACGCCACTTTCGAGTCCACTTACTATCGTTTTTCTAATAGATACTGTTCAAGTGACTTGCGCCCACTTGAAGGATGCATCCCTGCGCATTATTTAATCCCAAATGCATCCCTGCGCTTGCACCGAATTAAAGCACACCTGCTTAAATATTCCAGACACTGGCTACAGTAGCCTTCCAGTGTAACTTATGAAAGACAATTGCAACCTTTCCATGACCTCTCTTTTTTGTGTTCGACACCTACGGAAGACAGCAGGGATCGTTCTACCTCATCAACTATAACACTTACTACTTACATCAATAAGAGTCCTCTACAAAACCTTTGGAGGTCGACATCTACCTACCTGTTTTTATCTACCATTATCTACGGGGGAGTTGAACTACATCGTGGAGTTTCACCAGCACTTCATCAAACTAAGTATCAACCATCTATACATACAATATAATTACTCATTTCAATTTTGCCAATCCCGTTGGTAAATGAAATTACTTACATCTTACTTTGAAATTACTTACATCTTTTCCGAATCAGTTAATATGTACATACGTACAGTATCGGTCATATCTATAGCACGCCATTTCAAAGTGATATTGTGTGCCACTTATGTTTATTTATTTATTTTTAAGAATTTTCAATTAAAAAACAGTTCTTTCTCTAACAAAACCCATACAAACCCAAGTTTAAAAATTTGTAGAAAACTACAAAAAAGTGCAACAAACTTTCACCTAAATTTCAAACTTTTTTCGCGGCAGTGTTCGAATTTTTCTGAATACACAGTTTTATATCCCAATCAATTTTAGTCTGATAATGTGCAGTTTCAAGTAGCTAAAAGTTACCGTTGATTTTTTAGAATTTTTTTTCCAAAGGTGTTGCGGTTTTCTTCCATATACAAATAAATTGAGTTTATTCATTATATGGAAGCCAATGCGACAAAAAAAAATCTAAAAAATTAACGGTAATTCGTAGCTACTTGAAATTTGCACATTATCAGACTAAAATTGCAGGGGCTAAAAAATTGTGTACTCAAAAAAATTCTAACACTTCCGGGAAAAAAGTTTCAAATTTAGGTGCAAATTTGTTACCCTTTTTTGTAGTTTTCTACAAATTGTTGAACTTGGGTATATATGGGGTTTTTCTGAGAATGAACTAAATTTTAATTGAAAATTCTTAAAAATAAGTAAATGAACATAACGGGCACACAATATCACTTGGAAATGGCGTGCTATAGATATGACCGATACTGTATGTATCTTTACTACTGGGTATGCAAAATTCAATTGTGCGTTGCACCAAGTGCTCTGTATTCTATGTAGAGTAGTGCAGTAACTCCAAGTACAGTTACCTATACTATCCTATATATACCTCTGTCCATCTGTGCGCTTCTTTCACACTCCTTCTTCGCTTTTACGTTGAAAAAAGACAAATGGTTCCTACTCTTATTTACTCCTATTATTATTACCATGTTGCACAATGTTGTAACTTACTTTACGACCACAGCTCGCAGTAAACATGCATGATAAATATGGTTAAGGTGAAAGTATTTGAGTTCATATACATATATTTTTACATATGTATGTGTTTGCAATGCGGAAAAAATTTTTCCAAATGAGTTACTGCTTTTCTTTTTTAGTCTAATGAAATTTGCTTCGTTTTAAGTAGTTTTCCGTAGGTGTGAATTATGACTTGTTACTTGTGAATTGTTTGAAACTTGGAATACGTTAAGAGTTAGAAGTTGTAAGTAAATATCTGAAGGTCGCCGTAGTCTAGTTGTTACAGGTGCGCACTATCACTTGGCAAGTCAAGGTTTCGATCCCAATATTTTAAATAGGTCATCCGGCGGCCGCTGTGGTGTAGTGGTTAGCAGAGAGGTTAGAGAGTCGCGGGGACTGGGTTCAAGCCCGGGTCAAACTAACATAAAAAATAAAATAAAAAGGTTTTGTTCTTATAGCGGTCGTCCCTCGGCAGGCACTGGCAAACCTCCGAGTGTATTTCTGCCATGAAAAATAGCTCCTCATAAAAATACAATCGTCGTTCGGGGTCGACGTAAAACTGTAGGTCCCTCCTCTTTGTGTGACAACATCAAGGCGTACGCCACCAATCGGAGGGGAACCTCGGCCAACACTAACGTAAGCGCCAATCTATTATTATTTTTATTATTATCATTATCATTATTACATACATGTTTTTGACGTAGAATACGTTTGTTTCGATATGGAGGCTATGCTCAAATGTTGTAGTCGTAATTTCTAGAGCTTCACGAAACGCTTATTGCACGAGAACTAATGAAGCGAAAGAAAGGTGTGGCATTTCAAAGACAAAGTTCCAAAACTATCGACAGATAAATCTTTGTTAGTAAATAATTCGGTTTCCTTCGTAGAAAAAACGGTAAATATTGGCTTATTTTGGGATCAATTTTGAGCCTTTAAAGTGCTGCTATGATTTGCAGATATAACTTTCATTTTCAGNGGCATAAATGATTTTGCATAAAAAATAACTTCATCATCATTTTGCAAACACTTCCATGCGCTGGAAGTATGAGAAGGAGACAAAAAATATTTGTGTGTAGGTATATCAGCTTTTGAGTAACAGATGGCGAAATATTTATAACCTGATTGCGTACATATGTTGATTGAAGTTAATGTGGATCTTTTTTTCTTCTAGTAATCTATGTATGTAGGTACATTAGGGTGGTCCTTAAAAGCAAATTAGCGAGTTTTTTTTCAATCTCACCCCTTCAGTCGGTAATAGCACGGTATAAATATCAGACATAAATTTTGGCCCCGATTGGGGACGGTTAAGGCTTGTCGCACAGGGGCCAAAGTTCAGATTCCGCTATAGAGACTCAAAAAATTAAAATTAATTTTTTGCCAACTCATACCCAAAATTGATACTACCGTAGTCGAAGATATCACATATAAATTATGGAGACTCAAAAAATTAAAATTGTTTTTTTATTTAATACCAAAAATCGAGACTACTAAAGTCGAAGATATCACATAAATATGTTGGCCCGGATTGTGGTCGGTTAAATTATTACATTACATTAAATAATTAAATTACAGAGACATTATAAGGCAATGCGGTCTAGAACACGCTACCACTAAAAGCGATTACCGATTTTTTGCTGGGTTGTCGCTGTCACCATGCATACGTACGCACATGTTTGTATGTGCATATATGTGTATTATGCCATTATTCTAATTATTCACTTGAAACTATCGATCTTTGTGCTTAAATTTTTTTCACTTTACCTACTACGCGCATTTTGACCTA
>NW_016166598.1:0-23786 GCF_001687245.7 Rhagoletis zephyria | reverse complement strand
ATTTTTAATTCTTAGCTCAATTGTTTCGAAATAATGAGTTTCATATGAAATGCGCTGGTAGCATAAGTTCTCTCTCACATATATCGCTATTCCTCCCCCACTTGTATGGCTCCTATTAAGGAACTCTACATTAAATCCGCGTATGCAAAACAGGTTTTGTTCTTCATTTGTGATATTTGTCTCAATTAGTACCAAGATAACTAAGGTATCAATGAGTTCGTCGATCTCTGCACGGAACACGTTAAAATTTTTTCTTAGTGACCGTATATTCAAACACGTGTATTTTAAGTCATAATTTGTGAAATTATCAAATTCTGTAAACGATTGGCACGTTTTTACAGAAAATGTATTAAAAAATGTGTTTGCGTATTAATAATTTGTTATGTACTTGTAAATAATAAAAAATAAGAGAATAGTGTAAAAATATTAAAATGTTTATAATTGTATGAGTTTTAAATGAAAGCGAGTTACTTATGTGTGTGAGTGTAGAAGTTTTAAGAGTTTTACGGTAAGAGTAATGAAAAAATACTTGAAATATTTGTGGAAATTTGTGTATAATTAGGTTATGCAAAAATGGTAAAAGTAAATGCGGTAAAATAAAAATATTAGTTATAGGTATTATTTGATTAGATCTATATCGGCATCTGTGTTAATTAAATATACTTGGCTGTTTTCAATCTTTTTTACTGCGATACGAGCCCCCTTAATCCATACAAACTTCCAATTCAACGCCTTCGCCTTGTTTTTGGCGTCCCAAAGTAGACGGCGATTTGTATATGTCAAGTCGTCGTGAATGTAAATTCTCTTGGCGCTTTCTTTGCTCTTTTCGCCCCCTTCGACGATATTGCTGTTATATATTTTTGACTTTCGCAGTTTATCCATAAGCTCTCTCTTTTTCCTCACCGTCGACAGTTTGACAAGAATCTTCTCACCTCTGCCTTTTATACGATATACGTGATCTACATCGTTCTCACATAACTTGACGCCTGCAAGGCCTGCAATACGTTCCACAACGTTTTCCAGATTTTCATTTTCTTCTGCAGTGACATTTCTTACAACAATGTTTTTTTCGAGCTTTTGCTGTTCTATTTCGTTAATTTTTTGCTCCAATGCTAAGATACGGAGATCTTTTGCATTGCATTTTTCGTGTAACTCACTGACTCGATTTACCAGATCCGATATTTTGGTTTCAAACAGAAAAGTGGCATTTGCGAGTTCAGTTTTAAAGTCAGCTGGCAATTGTGACTTCAATGGGGGAAGGGGAAGATACTTCAGGCTCTTTATTATCCGAAGTAGATTTCGTTACACGGTCTTTTGAGGCTGAGGATTCTGATGCTGGAGGACACGGAGAGGATAAATTAATTAACTCCGCCGGAAGATTATTCTGACGTGCAACGGCAGCAATTTCCTTAGATGGACTATGAAGACGATTACGTTTAGACACACGGATATCCTTAACAGATTGCAAGGTATCTAAGCATTTTAATGATTTAAACATATTTTCATAATGCTTAAATTTTTCTGTCAGTACCGACAATTCTCTTCCTATATTTGTAAAACCATTTCTAGTTTGCCTAAATAGCTTGAAAAGATCAGCTTCGGTTGACCTGCACTTTACGCAAGACCATCGAAGGCCCTTGCCATCATTAATAGCGTCCAGAATTCTTCCCGTCAAACAAGCACATTTCAGCTGGTAAATACCATCACACAGCCAGCACGATAAGTAGCGTTCAGAATCGCTTTTAATTTGGCAAGTATCAAGATCGCACTTCATATTGAAAGATTTATGTAATACACTCGTTAATAAAAGACAAACAAAATAAATTATAACAATTAAGGAGCTGATGTAAATAGCTTTAAATAAATGTAGCGAACAGTTTGAGTATCACTGTAATTATGACACTTAATAAACGCAACGCAAACAGCTGTGACAAGAATTACTAGAAGAAGTAAACAAAAAGAGTATGAAAAATGTGCAAAAACAAAATAAATTCAGCTAACTACAAAGGATACAACAACAATGATAGCAACAAATGTCTCGGCAAAATTAGAATGTATGCTAGTGAAATTTAATTAAATTTATTTTAATATAAAACCAATAACTTTCACTTAGCTTCAATTATTTCACACTCTGATGCTCATAAGCACTTTTTATCACTACTTTAACACAGAATTAGCACAATGAACTTAGTAAGTAGAAAGCCAAAATCAGAGCACAATAAAGTACAACCTCACAGCTTGACGTTGTCGGAATTTTCGTTTGACGCCACCTTACTCTGTTTGGTTGCAGGGTTGGTGTTCACCTCCTCATGCGTGGTTTTATTCTTCTTGGGAGGCGTCCTACGCTTTAGTTGGCTTTCATCTCGGGACCTCTTCGGGGTTTCAGCAGTCACCGAAATGTTGAGAATACTCCGTCTGCTTGCCTTTATTCTAGAGTACTCCTCCAGGGCACTCGCATGCAGCTTTGTTAGTGAGCTGACTATCTCTCGCATGCTATTGTTTATTTAGCGTTGTGGCGGGCATATTGCCTCCGTCAGCCTCTTAATAGCATGTGTATACATATATATGTATACATATATATGTGTATTTCCACACATATTCATATGTACATTCGTATGTACCAGGGTAGTTGCGAATATTCGCATTCGTAACCGCATTAATTTTAACATTCGCATTCGGTTTCACATTCGCAATAATCAATGCGGAGCTTTTGCGAATGCGAGTATTCTGCAATTGCATTAATAAAACGTAGACTTATGTGGCAAACAAAATGACGAATTGTAGCTAATATTTTTTATACGTATGTGCCGATCCGACGTTATTATTATTATTATTATTTTGGGACTTTATTTTGCCAATTTGAGTTATTATTTTTTTAGCCAATTAGGGCCAGTTTTTCAGTGTACGGCCCTGGTTTAAACTCAGTTTAAACGCCCGATCTGGCTGGTTTAAACTACGATCAGCCAATCAAATGTCAGCCAGTTTACTTAATCTAAGTTTAAACTGCCACTGAAAAACTGACGATAATTACTTCAGAGTTATATTTAGCTGTCCTTTAATGGGTCCCCAATAGAGGGCTGCATGAATTCATTGAGAGTACAGTAGATTTGAATATTTTACTTCGCATACAAAACACTCAGCGTTTGGAATTTTGTAAGTTATGAATATACATTTTGTTTTAAACTTTCTACCTTCAAATCGATGAATATGAATAAATGAATGGAAAACATTCAGATCATTCAAACTCATTTCGGTAAAAGTTTTTTCTACAAACAAGTTTGTTCGTATTGTAATAGGAGCGCAGCAATATATACACTGCCGGAACAAAGTATTGGCGCAGCAAATATTTCACAATATATGCAACAAATTTCATTCTAATATTTTTCCGCTGATTTCGTATAAAAATATGGTTCATTCTACAACAAAAGACATAAAAATATAATTACTAAACTCTCATCAAAATTTTAAACTTTTTAACAGGGGCGTGAACCGGTTTTTAACCGAACCGGTTTTGAACCGGAAAACCGCTCTTTTCTATTAATTAACTGCGCCATTAACCGAACCGAAATTTTCCACAAATGTTTGATCCGAACCGAAAACCGAACCACTTTCTATAAAGATAGAAAGGTTCGTTTCAACCAATTTACATAGATAAATGTGCCCACTTTTTTTGTTTTTGGTAAACATGGTAATACCCACCATGTTTGTTTACCATGCGACAATATCAAATGTAAAAGCAACCCATCTCATTTGACAGACACTTGACCCTTAACCTTGCGCGTTGTTGCACTTGACAGTTGACACTTAAACTTTCGCGTAATTTTTTTGTTTTTCGAACCGTTGTACCGAACCGAAACCCGGTTCAAAGACCAAAAAAACCGCTTTGACGAACCAATCCAAAAGTGCAAAAACGGTTCGAACCGCTGAACCGAACCGACCAAATTTTTCATCCGGTTCACGTCCCTGCTTTTTAATAAGATTTTTAGAATTTTTTTGAGTATGCAGTTTTGCAGCCCATTAAATTCTAGTAAAAAAATGCAAGTTTGGAGTTAGTCAAAAATCGAGCTGATTTTTGAGAATTTTAAGAGAATTATAATAAAATTGATTGGGCTACAAATCTGCATACTCAAACAAATTCTAAAAAATCTGATTAAAATTAAAATTTTTAAACTTAGATTAAGTAAACTGGCTGACATTTGATTGGCTGATCGTAGTTTAAACCAGCCAGATCGGGCGTGTAAACTGAGTTTAAACTGCCGCCGTGCACTGAAAAACTGGCCCTAATTGGCTAAAAAAATAATAACTCAAATTGGCACAATAATTGGCTAAAAAAATAATAACTCAAATTGGCACAATAAAGTCCCAAAATAATAATAATAAGGACATAGATCTTTTCTATAAAATTGTTTCTTGGAAATTTCGACAATGTCTATGTGAGTGGGAAAACAATATTTGTTGCATCCGAAAGTGTAGCTGTTTCTTTTACTGCATTAGTTCGTATTTCATTCCGCATGCGTTATATGTGGGAATTTGTATGACTGCCCATTGATACCTCGGTTATAAAAATAATGAAAACTAATATGTTTAAAGAAACTTGTATCAAAGTCGATAAATCTGACTTTTTACCAGTTTTATTACACATGAGCGCCGCGGCGCCGGGTAAACGAACTAACGTCACATCTGCACATACGTATAAAAAAATATTAGCTACAATTCGTCATTTTGTTTGCCACATAAGTCTACGTTTTATTAATGCAATTGCAGAATACTCGCATTCGCAAAAGCTCCGCATTGATTATTGCGAATGTGAAACCGAATGCGAATGTTAAAATTAATGCGGTTACGAATGCGAATATGTTTGAAAATACACATATATATGTATACACACATGGTCGTAGCCAGGTAGGGGCAGGGGGGTTCTCGAAAAGTACCATGAAATGCCAGCTTAATAGGGTCGAGTCCCCCCTAAATTTCATTCTGGCTACGCCGATGTATACACATGTATGTGTAAGTAAATACACACATTTTACATATGTATGTATTAGAGGTATACGCCGCCGAGCCCCCCGCCGCCGCCGCCGCCGTTTTTTTGCGGCGTTCGGCTCCTAAGGATTTTTGTACAAAATTTTCATGATATATGTACATTGAATACATCGTTTGAAGGAACTAAATACTACTTGTATAAAACACAATTTTACGAAATGAAAATTACATTTTTAAATTAGTTTTTTTTTTCATAATTTGGGCCACTGGACAAGAATATAACCTCCCTTATTTTTCTAAAAATTGCGTAACTCAGAATAAACAAAGGTAACATATTTTTCGCCGAAAGCGTTTATAACAGTTAAATTAGGGTCGAATACTGGTAATCTGACGATTTTTTTTTTCGCAGTAGACAATTCTTTTCAATACTAAAACAATACTTCTTCTTTATACACCTACTACAACAATAAGAAAGTTATAACACATCAAAAACTTTAACGCCAATATCTCAGAAAGCAGTTATAATAGAATAGGCCTATTTGCATCTAACTCCTCAATTATTCAGATAAAACAAAGACAAGTTTATTTTTCTATGTATTTTTTTAATATTTTAAACAAACACATTTTTTGCTAACATTTACATTCGTAATAGAGGGCTGCATGAATGCATTTAAAACGGCTTTTGAATTATTCATATACAAAACGAATGAATGATTTTGGCTTCAAATTTTTTTGAATTTGAGTGAAAAGCTGTTCTGATATTTGTGTCGACATCACAATATTCAAACAAAGTGAAAATAAATTGAGTTGAAATAAATGACAATTTTGTGTATGAATATCCAAAAATATTTTTTCTATGCACATATGTACAAACATACAATGTATGTATGTATGTATTGCTGCGCTCCTATTACATACGAAAAAACTTGTTTGTAGAAAAAAACTTTTACCGAACTGATTTTGAATGATTTGAATGTTTTCCATTCATTCATTCATATTCTTCCATTTAAAGGTAGAAAATATAAAACAAAATGTATATTCATAACTTACAAAATTCCAAACGCTGAGTGTTTTGTATGTGAAGTAAAATATTCAAATATACTGTACTCTGTCAATGTTATTGTGGCTTGTTAACATTTTTATTTTTAATATTTTTATTGAGCTTTGTACCACGATTGTTTATTAGGAAAAATTGAAAAAGCAACAAAGTCTAAGCGGTAGTACTCTATTTGGCTAGAAGTTTGAATGAATTCATGCAGCACTCTAATTCGTAAGTTATTTTATTCTATGGTCCCGCATACGTATACAAGTACTAGGTGGATGCGTGAAAATTACGTTAGCATTCCTTAGTGGAGGTTTTGCTCCCTCACATCGCAATGTTTTCTACACAGGATTAAAGTTCCCTCTTTATGGTAAACATTAGTATTATTTTTCATTACATTCGGTTCTCCTCAGAAAAATTTGGCGCTTCATATTTTAGTAGAAATTTTAATCATCTATAAGCCATTTTTTTTCAACAGTGGGTCAAAAAGGCCCGTTCTGGTTCGAGTTGATGGATTCAACTTTTGGAAAAAAGTAGCCCAACCTTGTTTTCAATATGTAATCCGCAAAAGATCGTAAGAACTCCGTATTTTAACATAACGGTTGATAAGATTATTGCAAAAATTTATTGAGAGCGACATAAATTACCCCAATAACTAAACTTTTAAAGTTTTATTTATTTATTTACAAGAGAAACAATTATTAATAATTATTGCACTTAGATTAATAGAAGCGCTGGCTGCCTGGGCCTTCGGCTTCTCTATGAATAAGAAGTTAAATGTATGTACATACGATTAATTAGGACTGTTGAAAAGATGTGTACTAGCATATACACATATACCTACAGAAGATATTTACAGGTAGCTTAATGGACTAAAAACATTTAGCTAAGGTATAATTATATACATATATACTATTACATATTTTTAATACATTTGTAGAAAAGTTTATATTATTAATTTACAATGGGATACGAGTTTGGAAATTGTATTGAGGTTAGTAATAATTATATCTTTGAGATAATCAGAAGGCTTTGAGTCGGCGAATATTGACGTACGGATATGGTTAAGTTCTCGGCAGTCGTCGATAAGGTGTTGTATTGTACAATCATTTATACCACAAAAAGGGCATGATTGTTTGCTTATACCTTTGAGTAAGTGATTGTGGGTAGTTATGGTGTGGTCTACCCTAAGGCGTATGAAATTTTTACAGCTGCTGCAATTCGCATCTGGCGGATAAATGGACCCACCACCATCGGGGTTATGGTTTTTGTAATTATGTTGGTAATTACTCCAGTCTAATAGCTTTCATGTATAAAACGTTTACAAAGCCTCCGTATATTTTTGTCAAGTACGTATCCGAATGGTTCGGTGCCGGCCTCTTTTATTCTCCTATCTGCAGCTTCATTACCTCGAATGCCAACATGTCCAGGAACCCACATGATTTTTATCAGATTGTTGTATTCGAGGAGCAGTTCGCGTAATTGGGTTAACATAGGGCTGTTGTTTTTGTAATTTAAAACTCCTTCTATCGCTGACCTGCTATCTGTGCATATGACACATCTTATTCTCCTGCTTATTCTCCTGTTGTGTCGGTGTCGGTTTTTGATCCGTCCGTATAAAAAAATTCCCGGCTTTCGTGAAGTTGCGTTAAAGCGTCATTGAACCGCTGAATGTACTCCATAGGACTAGTAGATTGCTTGGGGTATTGTTGGAGATCTCTTATAAATGAAGATTTTGGTAGTATAAACGGCGGGTGACTAGTTGTTTGTACCAATGTAGGAGTAGCTATGATATTAGGGTCGTGCATGTGTAAAAGACAGTGGTCTAGCGTAGATTTGCATATTTTCCTTTTTTATACCCGAGCGCACTTGTGCACAAGGGTATTATAACTTTGTTCACATAACGGTTGTTTGTAACAGGCAAAACGAATCGAGATAGATATAGACAAATGTATACATAAATGATCAGAATGAAAAGAGAAATCGATTAAGCGGTGACTGTCTGTCCGTCCGTCCGTCCGTCCGTCCGTCTGTGCACACGATAACTCGAGTAAAAATTGAGATATCTTAACGAAACTTGGTACGTGAACTTCTTTTGGGCGTAGGACGGATGGTATTGAAAATGGGCGAAATCGGACAATAACCACGCCCACTTCCCATATAACGGTAATTTTCAGAAATACGAAAACTGCGATATTTTAGTAACTACTGAAGATAATTCACTCAAAATTGATATTTACAATAATTTTTAGACGAAAAATAAGAATATTATAAATTTTTGGAAAATGGGCGTAGCCACGCCCACTTATGGTTACATGTGTATATCTTGGTAACCGCTACACCAATTTCTTCCAAACTTGGCACAGTTGTTGGTCCTGGTACAGCATACCAACTGGCCGAAAATTTCTAAAATCGGACAATAACCACGCCCACATCCCATATAACGGTAATTTCGAGAAATACAAAATCTTCGATAAATCAGTAAATATTGAAGCTAATTTATTCAAAATTGATGATTGCAACAATTCTTTACCAAGAAATACGTTTATGACAAAATTTTGGAAAATGGGCGTAGCACCGCCCACTTGTGATCACATATATGTATCTCGCTAACCGTTCTAGCAATTTGTACCAAGCTCGGTATGGTTATTGTGCTTGCCACATAAAAGCAAACCGTTGAAAATTGTTGAAATCGGACTAAAATTGAGGCCCCTAATTTACGCTAATTTACTTAAAATGTATACACCCCGGCTTATCATGTAGCGGTAGCTTTCGGAAAGGTGGAAAACATATATTTAATACTTGCGCCGGGTATTTAATGTTCGGCTCCGCCCGAACTTAGACTTTCTTACTTGTTTTTTGGAATAAGTTTGAGTTTATTTGTGAAAATAGAAGCTGCATTGCAACACCTTTGGAATGAACATTAGCGTGTTATGTTTGGCTCTCCGCGAAATTTCAGGTAGGCCGGCTTCAGCTAAGACTACTTTAACTGGCGATGTAGGAAAGGCAGCGTAAACTTCTTCTTGCTGCTGCATGGTACGGGGCATGTAAAAGCATAATGTGTGTTTGGGCACAGTTGCCATATATAACGAGACCGAAATAAATTTTTGAAAAAATCAAAGCCTTTGTTATCCTTATTAGAGTATTAGTATGTACAAGATAGTGTTTTGTTGATAGAAATTTTAATATATCTAGTCTAGAAAATAAACTTGATCTAACATGTTGAAAATGTTCTTTAAAACCAAGTTTTTTATCAAATATTAAGCCTAATATTTTAAGACTATTGGAGTGGGGAATTTGGTAGTTGGGAAAGGTAAGGGGGGGGGGAAGGAGCATTTGTGTTTCCTGCATATATGGAAAGTAGAACTTTTACTAGTTGCGATATTGGCACCTGCGATATTGGACCAATTCGATATGTCATTTAGAATACGTTGGAATATATGTTTTACTTGACTTAAGTCTTTTATTTTTGAAACAATTAGGACATTATCTGCATAAATCACATGTTCCACATGATTGAACGATTTAAGAATTGAGCTTAGTTCATTGAAGGCAATCGTGAAAAGGGCTACAGACAGTGGAGAGCCTTGTTGTATGCCGTTGCACAGATTTTTTATACCCGATTTGAAGTTGTTAACTCTTGCTATGAACTTTCGATTTTTCAGAAAAGATTTAATAATATTATAAATTTTGTTGCCGATCTGCCAACGCTTCAGCTCCCTAAGGACAAAATGCGATCCGATTCTGTCGAACGCCTTCTCAAAATCTAAACTCAAAACTGACACATGACTACATTAAGGTGGTAGAGGCAAAGTGTTCAAAATATATGAGAGGTTCAGTAACTCCTAAGAAAGTTGTTTACTTTCCCGAACCACATAATTCGAGATGCGATAATTTTTTCTAAAACCTTAGATATGCATGGAAGGAGGGAAACAGGTCTATAGCTAGATATAATGGAAGTAGACTTGTTGGGCTTAGGGATAGGAATTGTAGAGGATATCTTCCGGTATTGTGGATATATTCCACTTTTTAAAATTTCATTGTAGAGGCTTATGAGTCTTATTTTGAGAATGCTGGGAAGATTTTTAAGGATGGGGTGGGATATTTTGTCAATGCTAGGAGTTTTTCCAGTCATAGGGAGTAGAGTTGACTCAAATTCCTCCAGTGAAATAGGGACTTCTATTGCTAGAGCGTTAGGAGATGGGTATTGGTTATCGTAAATTTCAAAAATTACTTGGTTTTTTGAGATGTTGAAACTAGGATTGAAGTTGTTGGAATGTGAATAATCTGACCAGTGTGATGCAAATACCTGTGCTATTTCACCGGGGGAGTAAATAGGACCTTGGTCTGTATGAATAAAACGAGTATGGGATGAGGTGGGAGACCCGGTAAAAGTTTTAATGTCAGCCCAAATTTGCTTAGGGTTGGAATGCGGGTTAATGTTTGATGTAAGCCTTTCGAGTGATTTGTACTTTGATGTTTTTAGCTCTTTTCTAAAGGCCGCATTGGCTTTCTTATAACTGATAAGGTTTGCATATTTCTATCTTTTTTAAATGTTGCCCATAAAAGTTTCTTTTCATTTCTTAGCACTGACAGCAGGTTAGACCAGTAGGGTACTTTCGCGTAAAATTTTTTTGTGCCGACCGAATGATTCCTTTTAACGTGGCAGCCTCGGCGTTTATGTTTTTAGAACTGGGTCTTTCATTTGATAAACATGTTGCGATCGATCTGAATTTAGTCCAGTTAGCTTTGTCTGTCAAGAATTTAGCTGAGGGTTTGATATGAGATCAACTAGGTGTAGCCAGGGATGTGATGAGCGGAAAATGATCGCTGTTGTGAAGGTCATCGATAGTGCGAGAAGAGATCTTTGGTGCTATTGAAGAAGATGAAAGAATTATATCTGGATGGGTAAAAGTTTTGTGTGTGGAGAAGTGAGTAGGTAAGCCATCCTTAAGAACTACAAGGTCTTGGGAAATAATAACATCCTCTATAATCTGCCCTCTTTTGTTTGGAGGAGAGAACCCCATAAGGGACTCCAGGCGTTTAGGTCCCCCAATAAAATAACTGGTGTACTAAAAAGATTGAGCATGAGATAGCAATTGATAATGGTGATTTTGAAACCGATGTCGATTTCTATAGCCAAACAAGAGATATTAGATATTATATGAATATGTTTGTGATTTAAAGTTTTCTTTATAAATACTGCTATACCTTGTTTGCGTGAATTGTTACAACTGTTGTTATGAAAATAACTTGTATATTTGTTGGGAGGGTGAGCTTTCTTATTGAATGGAAGGTGGGTCTCTTGCAAGGCAATGAAATCAGGCGAAAATTCGTTAATTAATAAATAAAGATCGGGATAATTATTAAATAGTCCATTCAAATTCCACTGGAGGATTTGCAACATGAGGAAGGCGTGTGAATAGGGTTACTTGGAGAAAGAAGATGGGAAAGGAAAGATGAAACTGATGAAGTTGTTGCTAAGTCATCGACTGATAACTTTATTGTTGTATCGTACACATCGTTTGACTCGTGATGTTTGTTTATTATGCTTTCTTTGTTTATGATATTTAGTTGTTCATTGTTAAATGAGTTGTTTGTTTGGACAGTGTTTTTGTCTACTGCGGTAGTACTGTTAGGATTATTGAATTGTTGGAGTGGCTCTGAATATTGTTGTGAGTTATTATGAGAAACGATAGAAGTAATTTCATTTGAAACGAAAGAAGTTTGTATATCATTAGTTATGTTGATTTGTCTGTCACTTGTATGTTCAATGTTTGAAAATTGTGGAGCTGGGCTAATGTTGTTGTTTATTTGCTGTATGTTAGAAATATTTTTTGTTATGTCAGAAAAGAAGGGAGAAGAAGAGTTTAGGGGAGGCGGTGTTTGCATTTTATGTATTTTTATTGCTTCTCGCATATAGCCTTTTTTCCCATCTTTATTTTTACAATTTCCTTCATTTAGGAGAATTTAGGGCATGACTTATCGGAAGCGGGTGTGGACCAGTGCAATTAGCGCAATATAGTCTTAAGCACGGTGATGATGGATGAGGTGGAAAAGCGCATAAATCACATACAGGGAGCTTTGTGCAGCGCTTAGCTGTATGACCGAGAACTTGGCAATTCTTGCATCTCATCGGATTTGGGTAGTAGGGTCTAATTTTGGTTGTATACCACGAAATATAATTTTTTTCTGGGAGACGATACATGTCGAAAGCCAGCAACGCCACTCCGCTAGGGACTAGTTTACCGTCAATCATTTTTTTTAAATTTAAATATTGAAACAACTCCTTGTTCTTTGAGGTTTTCGACTATCTCTTCTTCTGGAATGTCATTTAGACATGGGGCATAAATGGTTCCTTTGGTGCAACTAAGATTAACGTGTAGCTCTATTTTTACACTGCACACTCCAATAAGGTTAGTTGTAGTTAAAAATTGCTTAGCTATGTTGTTGTTTTTCACCAATAGTAGCAAATTACCGTCTCTAAGCTACGAAATACTAATAATTTCAGTGCTTATATTTTTTAATGTTTTGTCCACAGCGAAACACGAGTATTTATTCAAAGGTCGATTTCAATTTGTAGCACTTGCAACAAGATATTTTGGGTTTTCTTTTTTTGACTTAAATAGAGGTGGGAATGCATCGTAAATTATATGTTGAGTCTTTTTTTTCTTATTTTTTGGACTTGTGGATAACAGGGAATACCTGTTATCCAAAAGAGGATAACCCCCAGGGGCCATGCTAATCACACACGAATTGTACTCAGCACGTAACTCTGACTTAACCAAATGAAGTAAGAATTGTAAGTAAAGGTACTGAAAATATGAATATAAAGATGGGGGAAAATTGAAGAAATCACCAAAAAACACTGTACGCACAACCTATCGCGGAGAGTATCAGTCGATGACTGTTAAAGTTTTTTATTTCTTTAAATTTAAATGGCACTTACGGATCTGTAGATAGAGATAGAGATCAGTGTGTGTATGTATGTATATACCTCAGACCTTCTTCTGTTCGCCTATCAATCAGCGCCAGACACTCAACATTTTAATTCAAGTAGGAAGTAACAATATTTAAATTTAAATCTAATTCAATAATGAAATAAATAGAATTATAATAATAGAATAATTGGCATGGCGAATGCCTAACGCTGACAAGTTAAAATGATAAGATTAGTAGCCTCATGGCTCTTTGAAATCTACCTTATGAGCAGTAGCGCCGGCGTTTCCAGACGAGCCGGCATCGCCGCCGCCGCCGAATATTTTTGAAGTTGACCACGCCGCCGCCGCAAAGCCTGTCAGCGTAAACCTCTAGTATGTATGTACATAGGTACTTATGTATGGATGTACATACTTATGTATGTGTGTACATACTTATGTATGTATATACATACCTTTGTGTACGGAAATCACCACCTTTACATGTACATATGTATACATGTACATATGTATACACATCCATACATACATACATATGTATATCATCGTGAGCCATATGTGTGGCAGGTGATGAGGTTGAAACCCAATCATTCCCTTGTTGACCGCTTTTCATTCTTTGGAAAAATTCACCTGCAAATCTTGTGACCGCGCCTTTGAGCTTTTCCAACCCTTTGCATCCACTCTTATGAAATGCATATGTACATATGTACCTACATATATAAATATGTATTCACATTTGATACGCTCGCACGAGACCGTCTGACAAGAAATAGGCGGAGCTGCGCAAAATCAATTGCAATCAAATGAGCACCCGTTGGATATCCGTTCGTGCAAGCAGTGCCTTAACAGTTTTATGGACGACAATTCAAACGCCCACTTTTCCACCAATAACAGCTATAGGTACAGCTCAAGTTATTAAAGAAACACCAATGTTCTGACGGTAAACCACCACCAACAATAATAAAATATAAAGTTGCTCTACTACTGCAATCAACACTGTGACAGCAGGAAAAACACGTGGAGAGGCATTCGCCTTCGCTGCTGCCTACGTACTATACATATATATAAACACACATGTACATTTGCACATACATACATATATGCTTATGTAGTATTTATGTATTCAAATGTGTTTACATAGGCCCACAAATATAAAACCTTACTTTGAGTTAGAGCTTTAGTGTGGTAAACTCTCCGTGTGATATGTTAAAAGCTTTGAGAAATGCGGAGCGTACACAGTAGGAATGTTAGTCCCGGGATCCCGGCCTTTTTAAGGTTCCAAAAATCCCGGGATTCTTGACACATAATCCCGGGATTTTCGGGATTTGTAATTTGCACTGATGGCAATAATAGAAACTCCTTTGCTTGACCAGTATTGGCTATATTTCTTTTTTTATTTAATAATTAATATTGTTTATAAGTGTCTAGCTCATTATACATATAACACGCGCGATAGTAAATTTTAAACACAAATATCTACATATATATATATTCGCGAAACCATGGACCAAATACAGTAAATTTGCGTCTTTAGTTTTTCACTCTGACGTCAGTAATTCAAAATTGATTTAAAAAATTGGTTTATGGCACTCGAAATCACTCGAAAATTTTATTTCATAATTTTAATGTATTTGACTAATTAATCCTTATATATATATCTATAAATATATTTGTAAACTAAATGGTTCCATTTGAAAAGACAATCTTAACTAATAGCAAAATACTAGTTTGATTTAGTAAGTAGAGTACTAAACTTACATTTTATTGAATTTTTTTCATACAAATAGAAGAATATTCACAGGAAATATGACTACTAATTTATTACTACATAACGGGTATATAAAAAACAGGTTGTAAAAAATTAATAAATGTGAAGTAAATATATATCAGCACCCTTATGTCAGAAACATGAATGTGCAAATTTACCAATTTTGAGTTATTGCGTTTACATGATTAACCTTTGGATGTTCTATGTTATACCAAAACCCAGAATACCATGCGTTCACGGAAACCTCATATTTCATAATAGCCGTGTTTTATTTGTCCAGAAATTTAAACTATTAGCTTATTTTGTATGGAGGACTTACCCAACATAATTATATTGGCTTATGAAAAGCTATCTTGACTTGTATATTGAACAAGAGGCATTGCCATCCAGCATCAGAAATTTTCTCCTTCAGGCATCAGAAAGAGGCGAAAACTTAATTTGACACTATTTGCAGGCAAACAACTGTCAAAATTAGGCTAACATAGGAAATAAGCTAATTTCGTTTTATTTGACCAAGATTTAGCTATTTGCTTGTGATGGTTGAATAAAACATGCCTAATGTCAATTACATGAATGCAGAGTTAAGTCAGTAAATAAATCCTTACTAATATTAAGAATTTAAATCTATACTAATTATATAAAGAGAAGTCCCTTTTTTTTGTAACAGGTAATCTCGCGAACGGCTCGTCCGATTTACATCAAATTTTGTATACAAATAGCCTTCGGTAACCACCATGTTTTAGGCCAAAAAATTTTTACTTTTTTTTTGGGGTAGGTGGACCAGGGACCGGTCTATTCGAAAAAATCTTATTATGGTCCTATTTGCTTAAAATTTAGTACGTAAGTAGCTTTTTAGCATATATTAGCATATATGATCAATTTTTTCCGAGAAGTGGACCAGGGACCGATCTATTCCAAAAAATCGCATTTATGGTCCGATTTGCTTAAAATTCGGTACGTAAGTAGTTTTTTAGCATATATTAGGATATATGGTCCATTTTTCCGGGAAGTGGACCAGGGACTGATCTATTCCAAAAAATCGTATTTACGGTCCGATTTGCTTAAAATTCGGTACGTAGGTAGCTTTTTAGCATATATGTATTAGCATATATGATCCATTTTGTCCGAGAAGTGGACCAGGGACCGATCTGTTCGAAGTAATATTATTATGGTCCGATTTACTTAAAATTCGGTACGTGGGTAGCTTTTTGCCTGGATAAGCTTATAGATTCCTGTTTTCCAATTTTCATGCAATTTCGAATATAAGCTTTAAGTAACGACCATATCAAGGGGCTAATTCGTCACTAGGAAAGATTTTTTGCGCCAATCAGAAACAACGGATACTGTCAAAATATAATTATAATATATAATATATCTCAACTAATATATATTTAGAAAGCCGTTTGTTAGTTTTCGCAAGGCTCGAGAGCGGCTGAACTAATTTTTATGAAACTGCCACCTGCCGCACGTGTCCCAAGGATGGTTTTAGGCTGAAAAAAATCTATATGTAAAGGGGGCGTGACACTTCCCATACAAACCGAATTTCTCATGCTACATATCTCTTAAAGTGTGCATGGTAGAGTTTTGGAAATTTGTATGGAGATATACGAAATCAATCGCATACCCTTGGAGTTCTAGAGTTTTGTATGGAGATGTACGAAATAAATCGCATACTCTTGGAGAAAAATTGGAACTATTGGAAAAGGGGGCGTGGCATCTTCCATACAAATCGAATTTCTCACGCCACATATCTCTGAAAGTGTGCATGGTAGAGTTTTGGAAATTGGTATGGAGATATACGAAATCAATCGCATAATCATGAAGAAAGAGGGCAGCTGTTGGAAAGGGGGCGTGGCACCTCCCATATAAGTCGAATTTTTATACTGCATATCTCTGAAAGTATGCATGGTACAGTACTGGAACTTCGTATGGAGATATGTATGTAGTTGAAATCAAGCCCATACTCATGGAGAAAATTTGGGCTATTTGAAAAGGGTGTGTGAGGCCTACAAACGTACCGACCTTTAGCTATCTTTGAATGAATTTTTTTTATTCTTCTGTAGGTGTGTTTGTGAGTGAAATCCTCCTAAATGGTTGTACGGATTTTAACGAAACTTTTTGTGTATTTGAGTGGGTCTCTGGATGGTTTAGTTTCACAATTTAATCCGACAGTTGGCGCTGTAGTTGAGTTATTACTAAAAATCTTATTTATGATCCGATTTGGCTAATGTTTTAAATATGTATGAAATACTATTGCAAAAACGTGCTGCCAGGTGGTGCTGAAGTCGAGCTATTACTAAAAATAGCCAAGTGAGAAAAGGGGCTGTGAAGGTCAGATTAAATCGACCTGTTGCACCATTGAGTATATCGAACGCTCCTGCAATTGGCCCAATGGATGTGATTTTCCAATATTATTATGCGTTCAAGCTTTTAAGGTATTTCGTCTGAAATAAGTATATGTATATTGCATTTCTGTAGAACAATGATTCGCACCCATTTTGAAATTGCCACTTACTATACTGTAAAGCTTCTAGGACATTCACTATAGAACCAGGTCATTGTTGCCGCCAGGGAGTGAAGGAGAAAAAATTTATTTCGCTTTGCGAATAACCGTGCTATGAAATGCCGCATAACTGGAGAATTTCAAGAACGGATATAACACTTTCCTTATGTTATTTAAAGCGGCAAATTACCACCAAACCTTAATCTTAGCCAAATGTGCCAATGAAAATCGTAAACGTGAATTGTTGGTAAAAATGTTGGACCAAAAAGTTTCAATAAAATATTTAAAAATTTTGGGCGGGACGAAGTTCGCCGGGTCTGCTAGTTTAAGTATATAATAAAACATGATATTCATAAATATACTTCAGACAACTATCATCTTGTATTGCTAGATACCTGATAACCCAGGATAATAATTAGGTTCTTAAAGCTCCTTACTCTGCTCAAAGCTTCGTTCAGTGGGCCATGAGAAAACAGTCATCTTTAAAGTATAGTCCAACCTTTCACAATATCTGTACAAGGGCTTTATTAGTTGTAATCTGAACTGCAATAATCACTGAAAATTGGGGTCGTTTATGGCGAAAAGTATTTAGTTAAACTAAAGCTTTCTTAACCCTTTCAGTACAAAAATTCAACCACTGATTTTAAAGATTTTAGAATATGTATACCGACTAATTTGGATCCTTCATTTCAAAAATAACATCAAAAAATGTTTAAAGCTTTGAGTCTTACTACCGTTCAGGGTCCTTTAAAATTATCAGTGTTTAAAAAAGAAAGTTATCTCACCTATTTTTACTTTTTGCTTTCGCGACATACATGTATTTCGAAACTATGAATAATACCAAATACCTTTTCTGAATCCCAATTCTAGGGAAAATTGGTTAATATTTTTTAATAGATTACATTGCTCACTATCGACTTTTCTGCCACTTTTTAGTTTAGTGACAAACACGGTCAGGTCAACTGCAACTACAGCTTGCACCAAAATTATATATATAGCTTGTAGTCGTAAGACTGAGCAATTACACTGTACAGCACTCGGCAGGGTATTGGACCAAACCAACTTTTTTTAAGAGATTGAGTCATAAGTAAAAAAGTAATTTCTCCGTTTTTCGAAGTTAGCCTCCAAAATCGAGTTATGGGCCTTCAAAGTTCAAATTTGGACCTTTGGTAAAAAATTTGTTTTAATTGTTGCATGTAAAAAGCAAAAAAAGTAAAAATACAGACGTTGCTCTTATTTATATGGTATATAACTTTTTTTGTGAAAACTTATATTACAGGTGCTATAACGGGTTAAAGGTCAGATCTTCGAAAAATTAAAAACTTAATATTTCAGAAAATTTTGAACTGATTTTTAAAAGATTCATATCGTTGTAAAAGTGATTTAAGCCCCTTTCTTGTGATATGCATATTTAAAAGAAAAATATCTTTTTTGTATAAAAAAAAATTTAAACAAAAAAATTACTATCATACATCGTTTTAAAGCTGATTAAACCCTCTTTCTTCTGATATGCATATTTGTATACTTCGTAAATAAAAATTTCAGAAAAAATAACTTTTTTTATCAAAAAATATTTTAAGCAAAAAAATTACTCACCAATTTTTAAAAAATTGGCATCGTTGTTAAGGTGATTAAACTCCTTTTCATCTAATATGCATATTTGTGCACTTCGTATATAAAAATTAAAAAAAAAAACACTTAATCGGAAAAAATACCAATTTTTTCTAATAAAAAAAAAATTAAAAAAAAAATACTAATTACTAATACAATTGAATACCGTATTTAAATAAAACGAATTATTAATGATGTTTTAAGCTTTAATTCGTTCTTGTGACCCACAGCCCTGTTAAAAATAAAGCAAAAGTAGTCCAAGGCATATAAAAATATAAAAACACCATGGTTTTTGATTTTTTACATAACAGGTTATATATAAAAATTAATGGTTTTTGATTTTTTACATAACAGGTTATATATAAAAATTAAAGGTAATTTTCTATTTTATTTGAATAAAGTATTCAATTGTATTTCATATTGTTATTTTTTTAGTTTAGAATATTTTTTATAAGAAAAAATTGGTATTTTTCCTTTTTTTCCATATCAGAAGAAAGGAGGTTTAATCGCCTTTAAAAATCCGTTGGTAATATTTTTCTTTATAAAAAAAAAGTTATTTTTTCCTCTAAATGTGGTTTTTCTTAAATTTTTATATACAAAGTATACAAATATGCTTATCAGAAGAAAGAAGTTTAATTGCCTTTACAACGATAACAATTTTTCAAAAATCGGTTAGAATTTTTTTTGTTTAAAATATTTTTTTTTATAAAAAAGAGGTATTTTTCCTTTAAATGTGTGTTTTGTTTTAAATTTTTATATAGGAAGCATGCAAATATGCATATCAATGACACTAACTTTTTAAAAATGGGTTAGTAATTTTTTTGTTTAAAATATTTTTTATTTTTTTTTTGAGGTATTTTTTGCTTTTAATGTGTTTTTCTCAAATATTTATGTACGAAGTACATGAGAAGAAAGGGGCTTTAATCATCATTACAACGATACCAATGTTTTAAAAATCGGTTAGTAATTTTTTTGTTTAAAATATTTTTTTTTTTTTACAAAAAAGAAAGGTATTTGGTTGGTTGGTTTAAGTGGATTGTCACTCAGGTGACAAGCAATTAGCAAGTTTGCCATTTTGATTCCACAACTCGTGCATACATACGTCATACAGAGAGAGGCAGCTGCAGTCTGAAATATTCTGCAGGAATGGTTTGCCGAGTGTCTTTAGCCTCATCCTTGCGAGGGCTGGACACTCGCACAGCAAGTGTTCGACAGTCTCTTTTGAGCCTGGGTCATCGCAGCTGCGACAGAACCTATTGACGGGCCGTCCTATCCTTTCGGCATGTACCCCAACGGGCCAGTGCCCTGTGCACACTGCAGTAAGTTTGTAGTCATTTGTTTAGCTCATTCCTAAGAGAGATTTGGTTTTGAGTGGGTCGTAGGACACCCAGAACTGCCGGGCAATTCTGTAGGATCCTGGTGCAGTTCCACCCCTGCCTGGCCTTCGAATGATAACTTTCGGTAATTTTCGTCTTAATCTCCCTGAGCGAGGCGCCCATGTCCACCGCGTGGGACACATCCAGTGCGGAGCCTCTCTTTGCTAGTTCGTCCGCTGCCTCATTTCCGTAGATGCCCCTATGTCCCGGGACCCTTATTAGAGTAATTTCGTATTGATCAGAAATATAGGCCAGCTCTCTCCTACATTCATCCACTAGCTGAGATCTAACCGAGTTAGAGGAAAGTGCCTGAATTGCCGCTTGGCTATCCGAGAGGATGTTCACATGCGTTCTCGGGGGTACATTGTCTTTGATGTACTTTACTGCCTACTTAATAGCAAACGTTTCGGCCTGGAAAACGCTTGCATAGTCTGGTAGGCGGAAGGATAATTTTAGGTTATATTGCTCAATGAAGACCCCAGCACCAACACCGCATTCCATCTTTGACCCATCCGTAAAGACAGTTAAGCCCTGCAAGTACCCGAAATCTTCCTGGTTCCAGTCACTGCGGCTTGGGAATTTCGTGTGGGGTTTATGGTGAACCCAGGTCTTGGACAGGATATAGTCAATGGGCAGCGCTTTAATTTCAGACGGTATTGCGTCTAGGATGGGACCGTGCCCGAACGGTCTTTCCTTCCAGAGCCCCAGGGCACGCAGTCAAATGGCGCTGTTAGCAGCTGAATTCTCTATGAAGATGTAGGAATGTATTGATTTTGCAAAGACTACCATGCAGTAGTTTACTAACAATTTAGTTGGATCTGGTAACACTAGTCACACTGTCACTTGATCACTATTTTCCTTTTGACCTGACCTTCTCCTTCGTTTGTGAGACACACACATTTTCTTGTAACTTAGAATTAAAATAAATGAATTATTGAAATCCAGAAACATCTCGTTCAAATTGCATCAGAAATTTAACATTGGCGACGAGAAAATGGACGAAAGGACGCTATTTTCGCTGTTGGTAAAATTTCAGGAATCGAACAAAGAATTTCTTGAAAAAATCTTGCAACAAAACTTGGCATCGTTGCAGCGCGTGCTAGGCACTGACTGCCACTCAAGTACTGCGCCGGTCTTTAGAAGCTTCAACAAAAATGTAGAAAAATGGTCTACATATGTCCAGCAATTAGAACATCATTTCATTGCCAACAATGTCACAGAGGACACTATGAAACGCGCGAGTCTTCTGTCCTGGATCGGTACGGAAACGTTCGAGCTGCTACAAAAGCTAAGCGACAATAACTTGGAAGGGAAGTCCTTCAGTGAGGTAAAATCGCTTCTAGATAGTCACTTTATTGAAAAGCAGCATATTCTGGCGGCCCGATTTAAGTTTTATTCAATTAGAATGAAGCCCAGTCAAACTTATGTCGAATGGGTGGCTGAGTTGCGTGGTGCTGCGAGAGAGTGCATGTTCGAATGCGCTGCAGATGGGTGCCGTAAATCTTTTCTCGATAGTAACATAAGGGATATGATTATCATGCATACACCACATGATAAAGTGCGAAGTGCAGCTCTCCAAAAGCCTAACCCTACATTAGATGAAGTATTGCAAATAGCTACAGTGTACGAGTCGACAATCAAAACGTGCTTGGAGATTAAGGGTGAGGGGGACGCACCAGCCGTAAATGCCATTCACCGATCAAAACAACTTGAAAAGAAGCGGAACGGAGGACGAAGTAAATCGCGAAGCTCGTCAGTCAGCGGGAAGTCTTGCCCTAGTTGTGGATCTGCACACAACAGAGGGAACTGTTTCCATTACAAGAACAAAACGAAATGTCGGTCCTGCGGTAAGGTAGGGCATATTGCTTTAGTGTCTGTATCGCATTCTTCGGCACGATCGACCACCCCAAGTCGAAAAAAGAGAATGCAGACAATGTGAACGTGGTGAGTAATACGCTTTTCGAGAGTATAGGCGTCGCCGAGGTATCGTTAGCAAATACGGCTGCTGATAAAATTCTACTAAACATAGACATCAATGACAGAACGTTGGAATTTCAAGTAGACACAGGTGCTACGTGCTTGCTCATAGGCCTCCCTACATACCGCATATTAGGCGAACCGAGATGTGAACCCACTAACAAAATTCTGAAGGCGTACGGTGGGAACGTTTTACCCCTTGTAGGAACAACTAATGTGAAAGCTAAATGGAGAGATACGATCAAATCCTTACCACTGCTTGTTGTAAAATCTGAACGCGCAACCAATATTCTTGGGCTAGACTGGTTTAAAATGCTGAAATTTCAGGTAGACTTACAAGATAACGAAATTTCTGGTAACGTGTGTAATACTTGTTCGTTCACGGAAGAGGCATCACAGCTAAATTTGCGCGTTTCTCTCAGGCAGTGTGTTAACCAGCACCCGGAAATATTCTTATCAAAGCTGGGAAACTGCAAAACGTTTAAGGCAAATATCACTCTTCAGCCTAAGGCAAAACCGAAATTCTTTAAGCCTTACAATTTACCATTTGCTCTTCACGCTGATGTGAAAGCTGAAATTGAGCGACTTGTTAAAGCTGAAGTGTTGAAACCTATACGCGTGAGTGAATGGGCAGCGCCAATCGTAGTTGTGCGAAAGCCAAACGGTAAATTTCGAATTTGTGCTGATTTCAAAGTCGCTTTGAATTCCCAAATCCAAATCGACCGGTACCCGATACCCAGAATAGAAGAGTTGTTCCATAAGCTACAAGGTGGTAAATATTTCACAAAAATCGATCTAAGCGACGCATATTTGCAAGTCAATTTAACCGACGAGGCGAAAAAATTTACGGTTATTAATACTCCATTTGGATTATTTCAATTTCAGAGCATGCCTTTCGGAATGGCTAGTGCGCCTGGAATTTTCCAACGTTTTATGGAAGAAGTCATCGCTGGTGTTCCGCATTGTGCCGTTTATTTGGATGACATTATCGTCACCGGCCAAGATAACGACGAGCACATCCGTAATGTAGAAGAAATTTTTAAGCGTTTAAGCTTTCACGGTCTTACATGCAGGGTGGAAAAGTGTAATTTTGCGGAAAAGCAAGTCGAGTACGTCGGGCATATCATCAACGCTACAGGAATAATGCCATCAGAAAAGCGAGTCGACGCAATTAAACGTATGCCTCCGCCGAAAAATATCAAAGAAATCGAATCTTTTATCGGCAAGGTAAATTATTACAACAAATTCATCAGTAACTTTTCATCTCTTGCAGCGCCTTTAAACAGACTTAGACGTAAAAATGTTGAATATAGATGGGGGCGACTGGAAGAAAATTCATTTCAGAAGTTAAAAAATGCTATCGTAGCCACCACACAACTTGTTCACTACGATGACAGACTACCTATTATTTTAGCAGTTGATGCTTCTAAGTATGGAATCGGAGCCGTAATACAGACGGTATTGAAAAGCCTATCGCGCACGCCTCTAAAACACTCAACAGCAGCCAAGCACGCTACTCTCAAATCGAAAAGGAAGCGCTGGCCATCATATACGGTGTTACAAAATTCCACCACTATCTTTACGGTCG
>NW_016166597.1:14310-23791 GCF_001687245.7 Rhagoletis zephyria | reverse complement strand
CTTATCGCCGTATTCATAATCAAATCTATGCCATGTTGTTTGGTCAAGTATACAAACCTGCAGTAAGTGAGGTATTTATAATTTTCCATGCATTTGCATTAGTATCTATGAAATTTTGCCCCAAATAATAAAAACTGTCCTCGATTTTCTCTCCCTCCTCTCCAATTTCTGTTCAATGACAAAAGCGCTGACTACACTTATACACTTCACTGAGTTCTGCGATATTTTTAGTAAAACTTTTTCTTATTTGCTCTCCTTATTTATCGCATTCCTGCATAATTTAGTTAGGTTTTTTTGGAGTGACCTCATTAATTATCAATCTGATCGTGATTGCTTAGCTGCATAGCAAAAAAGTCGAATAAGCAAATGAGCTGAGAAAAGCATAGCGTGACATTCGTGCGCTTATGCAAGCGATTTGTGTATCAAAACAACAAGTTGATTGTGTTGTCTAGCTCCGCCCTCCACCCCACCCTAGTGCTTAATGTCAATGCTATTCTCCATCACTCGCACTCATCTTGGCTTGCACACTGTTGTATTGAGCGCGGGTCGGTTGAATTTCAGCTAACTGCCATTTGGTGATGAATCGCTTTTGTTGGTTTTGGTTTGGTGGACGCGTTCCAACAGTTTACCAACAAAATTCAAAATTTCTAGCTGCTCAGCTTATTTTCTTCTACATTTTTTCCATTTTTTCATTTTCTTCATTTAGTACACAGCTAGTTGTATGTTGTAGTTGCTTCAATTTTAATTTTTGCTTCTCATTTTCACTCTGTCTGTCTGTGTGCTTCACGGCAGGCATGTATGTACAAGTATTTTCACGTGGCTGTATGTATGCATGTGTATGTGTGTGTGTGTATATGCGCACTCGCATTCCTCCAGGTTTAACAAACAAACAAACAAACAAAATTTCCGACTGAAATATTTTTGCATAGCCCCAGATTTATGATGATAAATGAGTTGCAATCAGCGCGAATGGTCCGCATTTCGGCCACTTGCGCATCACTCATACCACCCGGTGTACCATAGACTATAGCGAATGAAACAAGCCAGTGCAGCGCAGGAGTACAAAATTCTATTTTTGGCCGTTGTCCTTCGAGTTCTATCTCGTATTTTCTTTTATTTCACTCATTCCTCTTGCGAAATTCTTTTGCGTAATTTGGGTAGATTTTTTTGAGACAAAATAGATATTTTAATTGAAGATGACTGATGTGATGGCATTTTTAGTAGATGGATAACCCAGCAAGACCTCCCCCTGCCTTTCGAGTGCTTGTTGTTGTTCAGCTTGCAATTATTGTAGCTGCTGCTGTGCAGCTTTTATGGCAGTTCAGCGACTTTTCTCCAACTAATTTTAATATTTATAATTTCACTTGAATCCGGTTCAGCTGATGTTTGACGTGGGTAGTTTGTAATGAAAGTTGTAGTATAACGATTTTTTTTTTAACGGCTTCTTCTTTAATAGACTTCTTTTGTAATGTAAATTTAAATTTAAGCAACGATGCCTAGCTCAATGCGCCGACTAGCTCAACAATTATGAATAGAACACCGATTGCGATTATGTTTCGAATAACGATTACAATTACCAGTACAATTACTATTTACGAATGCGATTACAGTCCCTTATAGTTGGGAGTGTTTCAATTTTTACCACGCCAGCAATTTGTCAAATCTCGCACAATTTATTATTTATTTGACAAAAATTTCAATTTGCTTAATCACCAACAATTGCCAGAGAGGCACATCAATTCTTCGAATGCCACCACTCTTTACGCACCAACAACAAACACAAAATATTTCCACATAATTACGCACAAATATTGAAGTAGAGGAAATGAATTGCGTTTTTCCATGTTTCTGAAACATTTTCAACCAGTACAAATACATAAATTCTCACAACAATAGCAGCAAAACTGACCAGAGCATTTTCAATAATGGCCAACTATCGTTTGCACATTTAATTAAAAGGTAGAACTTTATTGTATAAAATGCACACACACACACACACACGTACACCCATACGCACATTTTACGCAGCAGTTGTAACTAGAGTAGCATGAAAAATAATACGAAATGTACATACAAAGCGATCGGAGTGTTGTGGGCAACAAAGCATTTACTATTAAAATGAAAAATGTACGCTGCAGGTGAGATCGAATTATTTATAATGCGTATATATGGTCGAAAAAAAAGAACAATAACACAAAAAACAAAAAGCAATAAAATACTGCAAAATACAATGGACATCAATTTTGGTTGAGCATATGTAGCAGCGACTAATTATTGAAATATTTCATTGTTTGGAGTGAGTGAAAGAATGATAAAGTGTTCGATTCGAGTTGATTACAATTAATATTTGGGAGTGGGTAGATATGTATATGCGATTATGCAGGACATAATGTCGGGCTCAGTTGAAAAGTTGGTTTTTGGTATCTAAATAATTTTAGTTTTCAACGTTTTCTTTTTTATTCCGAATTGGAAAGCGTATACTCGCTGGAAAATAAAGAGAACTTTAAAACTTTTCCCATGGCGCCTATGCCGATAGTTTATTGATCGAAAATATAAATAAGCAACTAGGGGCTAATTTTATTTATAAGAAAATGGACAAGGACACTAGGTATATATAGCACTACCCTAGAGGAATTAAAAAAGCTCGTAGTTTATTAAAGTTTATACTTATTTTCTATTTGGTCAGATAGTTTATCTTGCTTGAACTTACCAAGTCACTTCAGTGTCAAGGTCAGATAGCTAATCCAAGAAAAAAGATCGGAAAGGTCCTAAAAAAACTTTAAGGTTTCCCTCAATCTCGAAGATATAGCCAAGTTTCGAAAAAAAGCCCAAAAGCAAAGTTAAACAGAGCCCATTAAATCACGTAAGGTCCCGCAAAGATGTCGAAACGCTCCAAAAAAAAATCGTTGAAATTCGTATAAAATGCTGACACATCTCCAAGTTTTTCTAAAAAGTTCCGAAAAATCCTACGCCAAAATTTCGGGCGCCGAAAAAAATTATAGTCAATATTTCTTTATAGATTTCTGATTATATTAAAAAAAAACCATATGTTCACGTTTCTTACTGGCCATCACAGGAGTTACCCCCAACCCCTACAACACTCGCTTTATGCGCAATGCTGTGGTTTGGTTAATTGCATATCGCATTCATCATGTTAATAGCAATACAATAGCAACAAACAATTTGAGCTTGAAACAATAAGCAAATGCACGTAATAATAAAATTGAATATTAACAGGACACAAACGTACACACACACACACACATATATATATATATGGATGTACACGCACAACAAAACCGGTAAATGCAGTATTCGTTTACTGTCTGAACACTTTGGGAGAGGAGAGCACATAAATTGTGGCTACGACGACATTGCTTGATTGCCATCGTTGATTAATGCCATTATCTCAACAACATACCTTTATTAAGTAGCGCGTTCTGGGTGAATTATGAGCAACGAAAGGACACAACAAATCAGAAAATAGCCAACAATCAACGCACAGCCAACCAAAACATAGCCGCTGACCACAAAATGCTTTCGTTATTTGGATAGGATCGTGAGCGACCTCACTTGTTGTCCCCAAATCGACATATGTACATATGTACATACATTTAGTGGACATGCATATTTTAGATAAATAACAATAGGAAGTATGCGCTCTGGTGCAATTACTACAACTAAATAACAACAGCAAATCCAGTGCACTGCAAACAAAACTCCTTAGAGTGCGGCGCGACAGTATTTATTAGCGCCGCTCAGTGGCCGCAAATTTAGTCATACACAAGCGCTCATATGTAGGTACACAGGTATTGTAAGTATCGAAGGGAAACAGCTTTACTCCTGTCGCTTGTAATTTATTACTGTTTTTTTTTTTGTTTTGTGTGTACAGCTATTTCCGCCATTATTGTTTTCCTTTGGCATTTTGTGTTTCTTGCATTGTTTTGTGTTGTTGACTTGTTTCTTTGTTGTGGCATTCGTCGACGACATCCTTGCGTCATAGCATCCACAAATGGCGTCCAAACATGCAATTGCAGCTGCAGTGGGACTTTTGGTAATGTCCAGCAAGAGAATGAAATTTGAGTGCAAAAAAGTCAGAAAAGTGTCAGAATTATGCGCTCGAAAATGTCAGAAGCGTGTTTTTTTTCGGTTAGAATATGCCAGCAAGTGAGGAAAATCGCGCATTAGCGTCAACTATAGGAATGAAAAAGCTCCTGTAAGAAAAATATTTACAAACAATGACAAAAATTGCTATAAAAAATGCGAGAAATATGAAAGATCGAAAATATAAGCAAATAATTTTGTATAGAGAGCAAATTTGGCAACAAAAAATATCGCATACTTGCTCACGACAGGACTAAGCAGTAGAGCTCTGGCTGTATTTAAGCGCAAACAAATATACGTATGTACATACATATGTAACTATGTATGACTTTTTTAAGGAAAATGTGACACGAGAAAAAATACCTGTCCATATTTAACTTATCTTATGGCGTTTTCTTTTCTATAAAAAATGTTGTTTTTTTATTGCCAGTATTGAGAAACTCTCGAGAGAGCGAATTTTAATTTTTTTTGGCGCTGTAACCGCCTAAATGATTTCTACGTGAGTCGTTTCTCTTCTGTGCCAACTGACGCCAATTTGAAATGACAAGTGAAAGCAGGTCGGGCCTTCTCCACTTGGGCTTTCCATTGCAGTAAGGACCTTTTAATTGCTTTGCTCCACCAGCAGGTTTCGAACTTAATGGTTGCAAAGCTGGAGCGGCGATGTCCATTCGAACGATATAGCCAAGACAGCGGATCCGCTGTAATTTAATTCGCTGCACTAGACCATGTCGTGGTATAGCTCTTCACCAAAATTTAATTACAAGGATACTAAGATTGAAAGAAATGAAAAAATCATTGCTACACTAACTAATTTCAAGGGATTACCGGAAAGCCTATAGAACTTTCCTTCAAAGAGCGGACAGATACCAAAATGGCATAAAGATAGCATAAATTATTGAATAAAAGGCAAAATTTGGTTTTGCAATACCTTCAATACCGCGAACCCGCACAATCTAGAGGACGATTAATATATATGTATATTGCAATTAACTGCGCCACCTAGAGCTTATTCTTTTGTAAGAACATTTTTCTTGTGAATACAATCGCCCCATGAATACGAATTTCACAAATAACTCAATTCTTCAATTGTTACTTAACTAACGTGTATTCTGGCTATAAAAAAATAGATCCATAGGTTAATTTAGGGCCAGGTGGCTGCTGATCGATTTTCCAGCGCACTTAGGCCTGCAAAAGGACCTTTTGTGGTACCACAGGGATCTCGAAAAAATTCCTACTCTTTCTTGAACCAGTCTGTGAAGTCAGCAAATCTGAGCAGCTGCCGAATACTGAACTTTTTCGCTGCGCTTAAATCATTTAAAAATCCTGTGCCCATTGTCGTATCCTACATAGTGCAGGATATTCAGGTTGTTGTCACTCTTAACCGCTCCTTAAGAGTATATGTCCGGTCAGTAACCCAAAGCTACGGATAATTCTCTCATTTTCAAGTATAGAAACTTTTCTCATGTCGCATTCTCGCAGTTCGCCCCCGAATTCATAGTGACGGAATCAAATGCCCTAAGAGCCGCTCGACTGTCTGAGCAGAAATAAATTATATTTGTTGTGACCGCTATATGTTGTAAACTGTCAGCAGCTACTTGGTTAGCCGCTAGTTCAGCCTGGAATACAACTCCAGCGTTAGTTGTTCAGCGTATACTCCTACCCTGCTATCAAGCTTGGTTAGTGTCGAACCGAATCGGATTTTCATTCCTCGGAACTCCTACTGAGAATGATTCTCTACTTGGTATCTCTGTGTAATATCTTTACTTTATAATATTGAGTTCCCTTAGGCTGAATGCTGCTTTAATTCCAGCACTTAGCTCGGACTCATACATTGTTGAAACTTCACTGATGGCTCCAAAACTGGCTATGGGTAAATATTTGGGGTCTTTATCGAAGTTACTGGGAATAAGCTTCACTTTTCTCTTGGGGAATATACTTTGGTCTTCCAGGCTGATGTATTTCCAATCTACAAGGCCATGGACTACGGGTGAAAAATAGGTGAAATGGAGTTTGCGTGTCTGCAGTAACAGGCAAGCTGCACTTAAGGCATTGGCCAGCCCCCTAACTACTTCCCAACCAGTTCGGCATTACAAGTCTCGACTAAATTATGTTGGTAAACATAACGAGCTTTTTTTACTCTGGGTGCAAGGTCTCTCGAGAGTATCTGGTAATGAGTCATCTGACCATTTGGTCAGAGTTGGCTTAGCCAGACATTCCTCGGTCCTGCTTCGGCTATCGAAGCCAGCATCAGAAACTGGGTGAACACTTCGCTCAGCAATAACTAGGCGGCAGGTGGGCAAAACTCATGTTGCCTTCCATATGCCTATCCTGTCTTGAAGAAGTTGAGACGGTGGAACAATTTTTGTGCCTTTGCAAGAATTAGGTATGAGTACGGTGACCATTCCTACCGATTTTGAGAAAATTCTCCCGCTGAATATTTTTTAAAAGTCAGGACGAGTTAGTGTACCAATTTTTCATATTTGTACCGATAAATCCCAATTTTCAGTGTTTTCTTTATTAACCCTTTGAGGACCCATGCTGCTTATATGCCACATTGACATTTGGATTTATAAATCTAGTTGTCTAGATTATTTTTTTACAGGTTTATTTTAGTTGATATTTTAAAATATTGCGAAGAAAAAAAGCTCGATAATTTTCCAAAATTATAGAACCAATTAGTTTTCAGCACCTTTTCGTTGCGACTACTTGTGTAACATACATGTTGCATAGAGTGACTCTGCAACATTCAAAAAAAGTAAGTGCGTCTGGCCACACTGGTGAAGTGAAACTTACGTTACATACATATCTATTTAGTCTCACAACCAATATAGTACATACATACATACATATGTACTTACATACATACATATAAGGTTACAAGGTTATATTTTTACAAAATCGATAAAAATATCTATAAAAATATCGATAAAAATACCGATAACNATACATATGTACTTACATACATACATATAAGGTTACAAGGTTACACAAAATCGATAAAAATATCTATAAAAATATCGATAAAAATACCGATAACAAAATCGATAAAAATATCGATAACAAGATCCACAAATATCGATAAAAATATCGATAACAAAACCGATAAAAATAACGGTTATGATATCGATAAGTTCCGAGAATGCCGAAAATCTCTAAAATCCCAAAACAGTTCCCAGATTGAATCTTTGTGCCTCTCTCTATATCCTTTCCTTTTTAATTACCTTTATTTTAATCTTTCTTCCCCTATCTTTATCTTTACTTTCATCGGTATCTTTCTCTTTACTTTTATGTTAAACATTTTCTTCATCTACATATTCCTCTCCTGCTTTGCCCTTATATACATAAGGAAAGTGTTAGATTTACTTTGGTCTCCATCTTTGCCTTTGTATCTTTACGCATCTTTGTTCTTGATTTTATATTTACCTTTGCCTTTATCCTTTTATTTATCTATGTACGTAGTCACCTTTACTTTCATTATTGTTTTGCTCTTTTTCCAAGTGTTATTTTTTAACCTTTTATTAGCAAATTTTTGTTAAATTAATACCATATGCATACACATAAGAAGCACTTGTTTCAGTACCAACCATTTCCGTTTCACCATTTCCGTGTGCAATTTCCGTTGCATTGGCCAATTTTCTCGCAACCAACCAACCGCCGCTAAAGAAGTTTCACTACAAAAAAATCCACATATTAAGTAAATAATATTGTTTTTTTTTAATAAAAGGGTTAGTTTATGAAATATAATAAATATAATGAAATTAAAACATAAAGCCTTGAGAGATGTTCTTGGCTTTTGTTAGGAAACTTTGTAAACATTTATAAGCATTATTCTGTAACGGTCAAACCAAAAATCCTAGACGTTCAAATTTTATACCAGTTCCAATTGAGGATTAACGGATGATGATATGCCCTCAAAAAAGCTTTAGCCCCACCCAACTTGATTCGGTATTCAAAGGGTTAATTTATTAGAAGTCGTCCTGAATATTCTAGAAACTTTCGATTGCAATCCCGTCCGCATTATACACAGTTGGACAAGAGAACCCGTTGGAAATTTAGAAGCTATCCGATGCCAATTAACGTCCATCTACCTAATTCCCCAACGAAATCAAACGCAAAACTTTTTCAATGTAATTTGCTTATAGTTCTTACAAGCGAAGGTATGAAAGTGGTTTCCATTTCTACTACATTTCTTCATCACAGCTGACAGCGTAGTTGCTTGTTAGTGTTGCTGGCACTTTCATAATCGCATTTCTTGATTTGTCGCTGCTTGCTATTGCGACTTGAATGTACATGAACAAGTAATTTTTAAGCAAAAAACCAAACCGACTTCAAGTCTCATATAAAAATTTAAGATTATCGTTAATTTCTTCACGATCCAATTATCGGATCTAAACAAAATTAGTATGGGACCAGCCTTGAGGTACCGCCTTTCCGATGAAAAAAAAGGAACAGTCCAGCGCCTTCGTCTTGGTCTGCAGGCTGTATCGGAGATACACCCGCTAAATTTAAACGTAGAATACGTGGTATGGTTAAGAGCATATCCAAGTCAAAAACGAAAGCACAAACTAAGAAAAAAATATCGATAACAAAAGCGATAATAAAATCGATAACAAAATCGATAAAAATATCGATAACAAAATCGTTAACTAAATCGATTACAAAATCGATAAAAAATCGATTACAAAATCTATCGAAAAATCGATTACAAAATCGATAACAAAATCGATTCCAAAGTCAATAACAAAATTGATAACAAAATCTATCAAAAAATCCATTACAAAATCGGTAATAAATTCGATAAAAAAATCGATAAAACTATCGATAACAAAAGCGATGGCAATATCGATAGCAAAATCGGTAAAAAAACCGATAAAAATACCGACAACAAAAGCGATAACAATATCTATAGAAAAATCGATAAAAATATTGATGACAAAAGCGACAAAAATATCGATAACAAAAGCGATAACAATATCGATAGCAAAATTGTTAAAACAATCAAGAAAAATATCGATAACAAAACCGATAAATAATCAATAATAAAATCAATAACAGAATCGATTACAAAATCGATAACAAAATCGATAAAAATATCGATCATTATATCGATAAGTTCCGAAAATATCGATAGCAAAATCAATAACAACATCGATACAAATTTCGATAACAAAATCGGTGAAAATATCGGTAACAAAACCGATAAAAATATCGATGGTAAAATCCATTAAAATATCGGCAACAAAATCGATAAAAATATCGATAACAAAACCAATAACTAAATCGATTACAAAATCGATAAAAAATCGATTACAAAATCTATCGAAAAATCGATTACAAAATCGATAACAAAATCGATTCCAAAGTCAATAACAAAATT
>NW_016166597.1:9071-13531 GCF_001687245.7 Rhagoletis zephyria | reverse complement strand
TGTCGACAGGTTTGGAATTTTATCTTTGAAACGCCACACTTTTCTTTGAAATCGCTTTATTAGTTCTCGTGCAATAAGCGTTTTTGTGAAGCTCTAAAAATTACAACTACAACATTTGAACATAGCCCCCATACCTTAAGGTAAGACGTATTCTACGTCAAAAAAGAAACAAATTTACGAAATCGGTTGACGTGGTCCACAGTTATGCGGTAACATACATAAGAAAAAAAATATTCCGACGAACTGAAAACATCCTCCTTTCCTTGAAGTCGGGTAAAAACAAAACCGACTTCAATTCTCATATAGAAATTTAGGAGTACCGTTAGTTTTTTTTATGATCCAATTATCGCATCTAAACCAGATTAGTATGGGACCACCTGTGAGACACTACCGATGCAAAAATAATTATCCAAATCGGCAGACGTGCTCGAAAAGTTATGCGGGAACATACAGAAAAAAAAAAATCCGACGAATTGATAACCTCCTCTTTTAAAAAATGTATAAGCGTTGTTAAGTGAGTTGATGACTACACTAGTTATGTACAAGTATGCATGTATATACTATTGAAGTAGTTTGCGCGCTCGCTGTGGTCGTCGTCTAGTTGGCTTGTTATTTTTGATTGTTGGCAGGTTGCATGGTCGGCCCTCTGGTAGATTGTTTGGTTTCGGTGTTGTCACCAATTTGGATTGCAACAATTCTATTTGCGTGTCTCGCGTCAATTTGAGTGTCAAATTTAAATTGCCCACCACAAAAACAGCAGAAACAATACGCTTGTGAAAAGAAAACACGATGACAGATGACATAAGGACAACACCAGGGCAGCGGAGCAGGAAACAAAATAAGTCATGACAGGCAAATAAACACATACACACACACACACTTAGGCATATGTAGATGGTACTACAGTGCGCATTACAGTCAAACGCAAATATGGAAGTTGAACAAAATTATTTTCACCGCAAAAGCTCGAAAGCAAAGCTCAGCCAAGCGATGTGGTTGAGAATGACGTGGACGACAGTGACAACGACGACATCGCAAATATGAAAGCAATAGTCAAGTAGAAGAACGACAGTCACAATCGTCGTTGGCATTTTGGGCAATGGGCCATTCCATTGAAAAGAGGAAAACGTCATAAATTTAAATATGCCCTAATTATCTCTATTTCTGTAGTAACCTCTCTTTGAATGACTACATTACATTAGCCTGTGGGAAAATATTAGAATAATCAAAAGAAGTTTTAATTTTTGTCTATGGAAACTTTTATTCCATGCAATAATTACTTTACACGAGACACAAGGAGATGCCCCACCAGTCACAACTTTAAATATTTTTTAATATTTCTATGGAGATAATATAAACCTGATTTTTATTGAAAACGAAAGCGTATAATTCATGTTTTACAACACAAATACATCATTCGTGAAAATTATGTGTTTTGGCTAAAATTTATGTTTGACTGCACAAGGATGAAATGAAGTTCTTTTCAGTGTCCCACCAGTCACATTCATTCAAATGATAGATACATAAAACTAAGAAATCGTTTGGTATTTCTGTTAAAGCAATTTCATACATTAGTTATCGTTCTATGTTAAAAAAAAAATATCTTTCGCTGTTGTATAAGTTCCGACGACATAGTTAAANAGACTGGACAAGGATGAAATGAAGTTCTTTTCAGTGATAGATAAGTATATAAAATTAAGGAATCGTTTGGTACTTTTGTTAAAGCAATTTCATACATTAGTTATCGTTCTATGTTAAAAAAAAAAATATCTTTCGCTGTTGTATAAGTTCCGACGACATAGTTAAAATTCACAATTGATCACATTCTGGAGTAAAATGCCCCACTAGTCATAATGGAATGGCTCTTATATGAAAAACCGACATTCATAGCTATGTATGCTATATTTCACATGTAGTTCTAGGAGTATTGCAATGACTTGGCTTAACTTCCGCAGAAGTTGCCTAAACTATTGGGCTTCGAAGCACCCACCCACCNACGTGTGTCTGATTATGCTATATTTCACATGTAGTTCTAGGAGTATTGCAATGACTTGGCTTCACTTCCGCAGAAGTTGCCTAAACTATTGGGCTTCGAAGCACCCACCCACCTCTCCTCTGGTTGAGTTCGCACCCCAGTCGATGGGTGCGTTTGAATTTGTGTGTCACCAGCACTCATACATGTGCACATTTATGTATGTTGGTATGGCGCATCGGCTATTGCTTTGCGGCTGGGTGCCAGGCCTAGCAATTGCGCCGCGGCTTCTCACTAACTTCTACTGCCACTGCCTGCTTTGCTCCACTTGAGTTGACTTGAGTATTCTTACTTGACAAGCATGACAGTTGGCAGTTAAAATCCGATTTTTCCGACTTCTCGATTTCCCAACACCCTCCCAACGCCCGAATTCCTCATAGTTGGTGTGCTGCTTCATAGCAGCACAGCGCCACAGCTATCAGAATGAAATTGAAAAACAATACTCACGTGTGCGCGTGTATGTAAACGATATAAATATGTAGTATAGTGTTGGAAAACGCAACGATAAGAACGTCAATAATGGCGTAAACGGAAGCATTGCTTACGATAAACTCTATTGGGATACCGAATCGAACGACCTGAGTGCCAAGTTTTGCGCCAGCCGGCAAGTGTCGAAAAACTATGAAAATGCAATAAGCTTAAAAAGCTAAAAGGAAAAATGAAAAAAAAACAGCTGCCGAAGTAAAATTGAAAACCTCACAAAAACCAGACGGCAGGCAATACCAGTAAGAATGCGCAGCGCAGTCGAGGCAGGTCGTGCTTTTTGATTTGAAATGTGAAAGCATTTTCTACTCTTCTTATGTCACATTCAATTACATTTGCAATATGTGGCAACACTCTGTGAGCAACCATCAAAGGCGCTAGTGTGACATCCCGCTCGATTTCTCTAGCTTTAGCTAGTTATGCGCTGCTTGCTGGTGTCTAGCGATTGGTAACTGGTGACTGCTGACTGCTGACCGCTGGTTGTGTGTCCGCCAGCTCTCGTATTACGCTGCCACACTGCCAACTAACGGTAATTGTATTACCAATTGTCCAAGTTGGCCGTTACGACAGCTAGTTTTACTCCCTTAATGTCGGCATGACGGTCCCCTGCTGCCGCTGCTGCCGGCTGATCTCCTCTTCATATTTCTTCCTTTTCAATTTGCATAAAAATTATTGGCAACTTGTGCTGGCGTAAATTGATTTGGCACTTGCATGTGTATTTGAGTAAGAATATTCACAGTCAAATTTGCATATGAAAGTCATAGCTGACACTAATTGATGGGGTAGAAAGCGTGTGAGCGAGAACGGGAACACGACGATCCATTACAGAGTTATGCCTGAATGAGTTTCTAAAGTTAAATTTACTGGGAATTTCGAAAGAAAATCTTAAAAGGAAAACTGGGCAATGGATTCGATAAGTTTTTTCTTTTATAAATAAAAGAAATCTGATAGAAATTGTTTGCATTTCAGCTTAATACATCTGTCCAAAACGCAAGCCTTATCAACATTTTCTTAGCAGCGGCAATATGCTATATTTCTGAGTCATCAACAAGTTGAATACAAAGCTATACCTACTATTGGAGAGTCCCAAGAGGATAATGCATTTACCTACGGCCATTCTTTAACATAACGAAATTAACTAAGATAAAAAAAATATATAGTCGGTGATACAGCAAAACGTTCTATGTCAATTATTACTTCATATTTATAAATATTTATAAATGCATGTCATCGCTTGGCGCACAATGCCTCGTATTCACCAAATGCAATACCATGTATGGATGTGGCACAGAAAAACTTCATAAATTTAATGGTGAATAATTATAGCAAAAGCTCAAGTTTGGTGAGTTCAGTTAGAAGTCCATTGAAAATGTAAAAAAATATATATATTTTGTGAAATTCTCTAACCATTTTCTATGTAGGTATCACCTTTCAAACCAGCAACTAGATTTTTCCGTTCTACATCAAACTGCATATATTAGCATTTTTTATAATAGCAATACTTTCATAATAAAATGCGATACGAAATCTCCGTAATCCATCATTACCATTTTTGTAAAATCTTCTTTGTCCAAACAATAAAATCAAAAAAAGAAAAAATGCCAACTATGCGCATGCACAAGAGTTAGAATTTTATTTCATTTTATTACGACTCTTTTTTTATGAGCGTTACAAAATCATTCCAACAATCATTTAAAAAGTATTCGAGACATTTTGTTAGCAAACTAACCGCCTCAAATGGGAAAACGCCAGAGGCTATGTTCACACTCGCACCACTCATCCACGAGCTACAAAACGCTTTGCCCGTCCATTCTGTTGTCAAACGTAACGCGTAACGCGGCAGGGTGTTTTCCGAACGAAAGTGAAATAGTGTTGTTTAGAGAGGGGGAGAAAAGCGCTGCGGGGCGTTTTAGGGTATTGTAGCTATTATAAGTCATTTTTTTTT
>NW_016166597.1:0-725 GCF_001687245.7 Rhagoletis zephyria | reverse complement strand
TTTTTTTGTTATTGCTGTAAGCGTTTAAGCTATTTTGTTTAAAGCTTTCCATTGCCTCCGGTGATCTATTAAGCATTTTGGTTTTATTGTTTCTCCCCGGCTGACATTCACAATTTTTTGGTTGTTTATTTTCGTTTTTATGTTTTCTGCTGCTTTCGCTCATCAAATACCATTTTTATATTGCATTTTTATTGCTGCTCGTACTTTGTGATTTAACTGTGCATTACTACAATTTAAAAATAATAATGCCATTATGTTAAATAGATTAGAAACGGTAACAAATGTCATTAATATTTATGTACATACATACATATGTGCATTTGTATGAAAGTAGTATGTGTGTGTGTTAAGTAGTATTCCACAGCTATGTATTAAATCGGGCTGACATTCATATGGTAAAGTGGACAATACAAAAGAACCATAACTACGCCAGCGAACGAAATAATTACCGGTTATTTCCCAATATGTAATATAATAACAATCAAACATTTTTTACGCCCAAGTATGATATACATTTTATTTTATTTTATTATATATTGTTTATAAATGAATTATTTTTTTTTTGTAAATCATGTTTTGAGTCAATGTTTTAGATAAAAAAACACCTTAGTAATTTTAAAATTTCAAAATTACATTTCTCGACTGAAAAAATAAGATATTCGAGCTAACTCGACGACACACAGTGTGCTTTTTTAACACTTCATGCCAATTAATCGTAGCGCTTT
>NW_016166596.1:0-23793 GCF_001687245.7 Rhagoletis zephyria | reverse complement strand
GAGTGAAGCTGCTAGAATTACCTACTTACATACCACCGAACGCATCAAGCATTGCATCAAGTATCTCTCTAATACAATGGCGGTTAGTAGAGAAGCATCGCAGGAACAAAATACTCCAATTGCCGAGATCTGGTGTAACACGCAGTTGAAAGTGGAGAGCTTCAACTATATGTGGACCATAAATAATTTTAGTTTTTATTACGAGGAAACTGGTGACACGCTGATATCGTCCCCATTTTATAGCGGTGCTAGTGACAAACTGAAATGGCGTTTTGAATTGCGGCGAAGATGTCCCGTTTATCTCTCGATTTATTTGGTATTGTCATCGTCGTCAGAAGCTAGAGCCAAATTTAGGTGCTCCCAATTGAATGGGAAAGGGGAAGAATTAGAATCCATGGCATTGCCCTGTCGTCGTTTCGGAAAGGGTAAAAAGTGGGGAATTGAAGAATTCATACGACGAGATTTTCTATTGGATGAAAGCAAAGGTCTTTTAAGGGAAGACACATTGACTATATTGTGTAAAGTTAGCGTTCTATCTGACATCGTGAATAGCTCTGGGAAATCAAAATCCATTCAAATTAAAATACCCAAACGTTGTTTGTCCGACGACTTGGGTGCGCTATTTCATAATGAGAAATTCAGTGATGTAACGTTGGCGGTAGAAGGCAGGGAATTTCGTGCGCATAAAGCTATATTGGCGGCACGAAGTGAAGTCTTTAGTGCTATGTTTGAGCACGAAATGAAGGAGCATAAACAAAATAATGTCGATATCCAGGACATCGATCACGAAGTATTGAAAGAAATGCTGTGTTTCATCTACACAGGCAAAGTACCAAATTTAGAACAAATGGCTGATGTTCTTCTAATTGCTGCTGATAAGTATGCGCTCGAAAAACTGAAAGTAATATGCGAAGAGGCTATCTGTCGTAAGCTCTCCGTAGAAAACGCATTGGAAACTTTAGTATTAGCCGACCTACATAGTGCGCATCAATTGAAAGCACAAGCCATAGATTTCATAAATAGTCATGCCACTGATGTGCTGGCAACTTCCCGCTGGCAGAGTATGATTACGACACATTCACATCTGTTTGAGGAGGTACTTCGTAAGATTGCGAAATCACAGATACCATCAACTGGACTAGCAAACAAGCGTGAAATTAACTGAAAACACGTCACGACAAATCGATACACATCTGAACATGTATGCATAATATCAAAAGCTCTATTAAATATATGTAAAATACTTTGTAAATAAAATTTAGAAAGCCTTTTGAGAGATGTTTGTTTANAAGCTCTATTAAATATATGTAAAATACTTTGTAAATAAAATTTAGAAAGCCTTTTGAGAGATGTTTGTTTAATCTTACCTCAGAAGTACTTATAAAGAACTTTAGAAAATATCCATGGTGTAATAATAACAAGGTGTTGTCAGTAACTTAACCTCACTTTTTCGGCAGGTCTATTCCGGTCACGCATTTTAAAGTAGTAGAAAAAGTACTAATTATTTACTACTTTTAATCTGTTCTTGCGTACTATTTCAAATTAAATGTAGAAAAATGTTTAATTACAGGCTTATAAGCCTGAATATATGTTTTTATCGTAAGCTCCACACAGGTTGCACATATATTGTAACTTGTAAAAAAGTACAGGCCGTAAAATAAGGCAATTTCCTATAAAACTGTAAATGATTTTTTAAATAGATTAGTAATAATAATAATATATTGACGCTTACACATATGTTAGTGTTTGGCCGAGCTTCTCCTCCGACTTGTGGCGTGCGCCTTGATGTTGTCACACAAAGCGGAGGGATCTACAATTTTACGCCGACTCCGAACGGCGATTGCATTTTTATGAGAAGCTGTTTTTCATAGCAGTAATACACTCGGAGGTTTGTCATTCCTGACGAGTGACGACCGCTGTTAAGAAAAAACCTTTTTTCTATATTTTTTGCGATGTTGCTTTGACCAGGGCTTGAACCCAGGTGCTGCGGAGTGGAGCGCGCACTGCTTGCCACTACGCCACAGTGGCTGACTATATAGATTAAAACACATAAATATCGATAATATAAGCGAAGTCGTAATTTAACCATTCTGCCGCTCTATTCTAGTGTATCAGTAGTCCATTTGGTCGATATTATGACAATGTAGAAAAAGATATTTAATATAAAATAATCGCCTTTCCATACGATTTTTGTGTACGTCTTTTTCCATTGATAACTACGATATCTTTTATATTTTATATTTTGAGGACAAAAATTATACAAATCCAGCAATTTTAAATATTAATATCGTTCTGAAAACACCAAGTTCTTTAAAAAAACGATAAAATGAAATACTAAAATGGAGTATTTTAAATACAATTTCCCAACTAATAGCATTATAAAAATTAAGATCGGCAGCACTGAAAATAAGCATGCCGATCTTGTCAAAATTACAACAAACACGTCGCTACTGACAACACCTTGTTATTATTTCACCATGCGTATTTTAAACCGTTGTGATAAATAAAAAAATTGATTTGAAAACAAATGCGAGTCAATACAGTTTTGAAGTTCAAAGCGTATTGAAATTTAGTTTATGCATCCGTTTTGATTCACTGCGAACTGAGTTGTCTGTTCACAAGTACAGAGGTGCCACCAGCGGGCGTCCATATTAGGGTAAAAACATAGTGGAGAGGCGAGCAAAGCGAAGAGCTAGCATCGAGCAAATCTCAAATTGCAAACGTGTATGTACGCTTTGCTCTTCAATATTGCGTTCTCCTATTGAAATATATACGTTTGAAATCGACGCTTTGCTCGATGCTCTTTGCTCGTCCCTCCACGGTGTTTTGACCCTTAGAGCAAATGTCCAAAATAGGCATGGATGTTTAGTGCGCGGCCGCTGGGATGTAGTGGTAAGCACTTATAGGGTTATGTAAAATGACGTTGAGCAATACCACCAGCACCGTCAGAGTAGGGAAAAAATTCTAAAAAAGCTACCGTACTTTTTAGCCCGAAAATTTTACCATAGAGTTAGGCGACTTACGGAAGGTTGAAGGACCGGGGCGTACTCCTGTAAGAACAATAATGGTGACCTAGTAACTGATGTCCAGAGCGTACTTAAATTATGGAGGGAACACTTTTCCGCCCTACTAAATGGTAGCAGCACGGAAAGTTGTGGAGAAGAAGAACCCGAGCCCGCAGTCGATGATGACGGAGTCGACGTTCCTCTGCTTGACTATGACGAGTTACGTATAGCAACAACGCGGCTGAAAAACAACAAAGCCGCTGGAGCTGACAGCCTGCCAGCTGAGCTATTCAAGTACGGCGGCGAGGAGTTGATAAGGTGCATGCATCAACTCTTGTGCAGAATATGGTCAGATGAACGCATGCCCGACGACTGGAATTTAAGTGTGCTCTGCCCAATCCACAAGAAAGGTGACCCCGCCATTCGCGCCAACTACCGCGGGATCAGCCTTCTAAGCATAGGTTACAAGGTCTTATCGAGCGTATTGTGTGAAAGACTGAAGCCCACCGTCAATGAACTGATTGGGCCTTATCAGTGTGGCTTTAGACCTGGCAAATCCACCATAGACCAGGTATTCACAATACGCCAAATCTTGGAAAAGACCCGCGAGAAAAGGATCGACACTCACCACCTATTTGTTGACTTTAAATCCGCTTATGACAGCACTAAAAGGAGTTGCCTATATGCCGCTATGTCTGAATTTGGCATCCCCTCAAAACTTATGCGGCTGTGTAAAATGACGTTGAGCAATACCATCAGCTCCGTCAGAATTGGGAAAGACCTCTCCGAGTCATTCGCCACAAAACGAGGTTTCAGACAGGGCGACTCCCTTTCGTGTGACTTCTTTAATCTGATGTTGGAGAAGATAATACGAGCTGCAGAACTGAACCGCTCAGGAACAATTTACTAAAAGAGCGTGCAATTGCTGGCTTATGCCGATGACATCGACCTCATCTGTAACAAAAACCGCGAAGTTTGTTCTGCCTTTTCCAAGTTGGATAGGGAAGCAAAGCGCATGGGTCTGGTGGTAAACGAGGACAAGACGAAGTATCTCCTGTCATCAAACAAACAGTCAGCACATTCGCGCCTTGGCACCCACGTCACTGTTGACAGTTACAATTTCGAGAAAGTAGAGAATTTCGTTTACTTGGGAACCAGCATTAACACCGATAATAATGTCAGCATTGAAATCCAACGTAGAATCACTCTTGCCAACAAGTGCTACTTTGGACTGAGTAGGCAATTCAGGAGTAAAGTCCTCTCTCGACGTACGAAAACCACGCTCTATAAGTCACTCATCATGCCCGTGCTGGTATATGGCGCAGAAGCATGGACAATGACAATATCCGATGAGCCGGCTCTTGGAGTATTCGAGAGAAAGATTTTGCGGAAGATTTACGATGGAACGATGAGCTGTTTGAGCCTTACAACGACATGGACATAGTGCAGCGAATTAAAATACAGCGGCTCCGCTGGCTTGGCCATGTCGTTCGAATGGACACCGACGCTCCAGCTCTGGGAGCAGAGGAAGAGGGAGGCCCCCACTGCGATGGAAAGATCAGGTGGAGAAGGACTTGGCTTCACTTGGCGTTTCCAATTGGCGTCAGTTGGTACAGATGAGAAACGACTGGCGTGCTTTGCTGAACTCGGCCAAAATCGCTTAGGCGGTTACAGCGCCAAAAAAGAAGACGAAGAAGAATTTTTAACCATTTGAATCTTGCACCTTATGTAATTGGCGGGCACTTTGAATTTACATCTTTTTTTATTAAATCACCGGAATATTTCTGTGAGACNGTGCTTTGCTGAACTCGGCCAAAATCGCTTAGGCGGTTACAGCGCCAAAAAAGAAGACGAAGAAGAATTTTTAACCATTTGAATCTTGCACCTTATGTAATTGGCGGGCACTTTGAATTTACATCTTTTTTTATTAAATCACCGGAATATCTCTGTGAGACAATTTAGTATTACCTATTTGTTGCAGCAGTGTCATAATCAAAAAAAAAAGTTGATTCAGTTAAGTATCAGAAATAACCGCAAATTTTGTCCTGGGACTCGGTTTCAACCGAAACTGTGCATGTATGTTTTATTTCGGTTTTTGTCATATGCATTATTTCGGTTTTCAAACGAAAGTGTACATTTGGATAATTTCGTTTTTTTTCTCATGCGCATTACTTCAGCCGCCGAAGGTCGCTTACGCAGAAAAAATACTTCCGCCCTCGTTTCCGGTAAAACTACATAGGTGGAATAATAAATAAGCCTGTACACTTATGATTTGCATTACCGCATCATCGATTTGCGCAAACCGTCTGTACTAAATGGATTTTGTGCTATTTTCCCTATCGCAAATGCAAGTACAGTAAAAATGTACCACGAAGGAATCGCGCATGGAGGCTCTATAAGGATCTTGGCCGTCCGCCCCACTCTAATAATATGTAGTTGTACTTAGTTAAAAAAATAAAATTAATTTTTTGATGCACTCTTGTTTTATTTCCTTTTAAGTTGCTTCTCATTTTACAACTTGGCAATATATGGTTATAATTTTTTCGATCACTGTAAGTACCTGCAATCAAACCATTTATAAGCTCATGCCTTGAGTGGATAGCCTATTTTCTCTCATTAAATACTCGCATTACGGCTTATTTATTTGGGCATTCATTTCCCACTCCATTTCATCCCCGGTTCTCCTTCACTTCGTTCACATTTCATTTAGTGTTAATTTACTCCTTGTAAGTTGTATGCTGTGTTTGCTGTTGTACTGTCCGTTAGCTCTTGGAAAAACTACACGCGCTTTATCTATCCTTGGTGGAAAATAGTATGTGCTAATAAAGAAGAAAAAAAAAATACTAAAAAAATAAACCTATGTTTTTCTAATAAAAATTGCATTGGAAATGCATTCGTATTTGACTTACCACCTACTCATAATCTCATTACAAGTGGTAAGTCGGTATAATTTTCAATAAGCCATATTTGAAATTCATAAGTCTCTCAAACACCCAAGTGTCTCAGCCAAGTGGTGCGGCCCGATGTTGCCAATGTGGTGCCGTTTGCACCCGCAACGCCACCAATCCCAGCGATATGTGCTGACAGATCCGCTGCCGCCGTTCCACCGCTCCAATCAAATGCACTGCGTTTTCGTTTACCATTTATGGATATGAGAATAGAAAATGAACGAAATTTGCATGTAATGCATGAAATTGCCACACAGCGGCTTTTTGTTTTGCACGGCCGGGAATTGTACGAATTGATTGTAAGTGGCCAGGAGAAACGTTTGTCCCTAATTGGCGCGCTGGCAGGCAGTGTAAGGCAACAGGAGCCCATAGCAGCAGAGGTGAGGAGAGAAACAAAAAAAACGCTGTCCGACATTAAAGTGATAACTCCATTTCACGCTCTCGAAAAGAGCTTCATATTAAAATGAACAAATATTCTATTAAAAATGGAGTTATCCATTTAACTTACATCTGACACCCTAACAATAAATTTTCATACCTAAAAAAAAATAAATGTATTTTTTAATTTCTTCAGGTAATTTTTTGGCGTAAATATTTGCTGTTGGTGATCGCTTTGGAAGACTTTCTGGAGATTTATCAATTGCCTGCTGGCTTGTTGGCGCAAAATGCTGAGGCAGCAAAGTTGGGTCAAGTAGGCATCGATACAATAACAAATTTCGAGCCAATACAACAACTTATGCTAAACGGTAGATTTCGTAAGCTGTTTCTGATCAATGTAGCCGACGAACGTGTTATGCTTTTAACGGCGGTTAACTATACTAAGCTGCAATCGAAATTGCGGTAAGTTGAAATTTTCTAACATTATTATATTATCTATTTACAGTGACTCAAACAAATGGCCATGTGTTGATTTTTTTTTTTTTTAAATAGATATTCACAATGTCTATTAAGTACATTTTTTTGTTGTTGTTTTTCTATAAAAACCATATAAATCAAAGTTTCAACTTTTATACAAAAATTATGAAAATTCAAACAATTTTCATGAAAATTTCAAACTTTTTAGTCTGAATCTTTAGAACATTTTTGTATGCAGTTTTATAGCCCAATTTAAACTTCTTCATATATTTTTCTGTAACAAATTTGTCACTGATAAAGAATAGAGCCGTTAGTGTGTTGGTAAGTTTAAAATGAAAAAAAAAAATGATACACGTTTTGGTGACGGCTTTTGCGGCTTTTTTGTAAAAAAACATAATGCACCTATTACAAAAACTGACGTTGATTTTTTGAAATGTTGTTGCGAACGGCATTCTGCATTTTATTGTAAATCTATTTTTTAATTATTTCATTTACTTTTTAGAAATTTATATTTTTTTTTGCTTTTAATTTAGTATTTTTTTAATAGAATTTTGTTTTAATTCTTAGATTTAAAAAATTTAATTATAAAAGAAGACAAAAATATAAGTTTCTAAACACTAAAATTATCTGAGAAGAAGAACAAAAATAAAAATTAGACAATAAAATAAGTAACGAAAAATTATATAATATATACATATGTATATCTTTTTTAAAAATAAACTTATTTTATTTTCTTATTTTTATTTTTCTTCTTCTTTTCATATAAATTTTTGGATTATATTGTTTTAAAAAGAAAAGTAGATAGTTACATTTTTTTGAAATCTTTTACGAAACTAATTTAATTTTTTTGCTTCTTCCTTTCATTTAATTTTCGGATTTTATTGTTTTAAAAAGAAAAACTATCGTTTTAATTTAGTTTAATGTTTAGTAACTTATATTTTTTTCTTCTTCTTAACCGACTTCAAAAAAGGAGGAGGTTATCAATTCGTGGGAATATTTTTTTATGTATATACATATGTTACTCCTAAATTTTTATATGAGACTTGAAGTCGGTTGTGTTTTTTGCTCAAAAATTACTTATTTTTAATAATTATTATAACAAACATTTAATAATTATTTTTATTAAAATTTTAGATCTTACTGTTTTAAAATCAAAAAGAAATTTTTTAAATTCATTAATTGTTAGGAACTCATTTCATTTTCGTTTAAATTTTAGGAAACATACATATCTTATTTAAAATAATGAAATAAGTTTATTTTTTTTAATCTATTTAGTTGTCTTTTTGATTAAATTTTTTTTAACTTTTAAATTTCTTTGAAAAATCATATTTTTAATTTAATTTAATTTTTAGAATTGTTTTTTTTTTATAATTTAATTCTTTTTTAATTGAATTTTCTTCAATATTCTCAGTTTTTATTCTTTTTTAAAGAAAAATAAGAATAGCCCTTTCTATCTATATATGTATGTAATAGGCGAAGGGATTTTTTGTCCTGGAGAAAGATCTGTACCGTTCGCCCGATTTCAGAAATGTCAAACTAAAGCGCTTGGTCCGTAGATGTGCAAATGGTTTTAGTTTTTCGAAAAGAGTGATGTTGAACAATTGAACTCAAATTATTTAATAATCAATGCCATCATGTCTGTCAAATTAAAAGAGTTAGACTGTATGTGCAATAAGGTTTTCCTTTTTTGAAAGTGTTCCACCTTTTAAAAATTATATTCAAATGGGTATCAATCGAAATGATTTTGAAAAGCTTTGTTCTATATTTGAACTATAGGAGGATTGTTAAAAAAAAATTATATTAGGTAAGAGAAATATGTATTTCTTTTTGGTTGTTGTTGTGTCCTACAAACCGGTTTCGGTGTTTACATCAGATATATGTATCACCATATGGGTGCCAAACGGAAGAGGTTTCGGAAAGTAGTAGTTTGAAAATACTTTAGAAGAGGGTTGCCACCTGCTTGAAATGTCGAATTTAGTTTACTTATTTATACACAAGTTATATGAAATATCAAAATATGGATGTCAAAGGAAAGAGTGTTAAAAACTCTTTAGTTTGAAGGAAAATGTTCAAGGTGTTGGAAGAGTGTAGCCACCTGTTTAAAAAGTTAAATTCAAATTATTTAATTAGATAAATGAATTACTAAAATAACTTTTTTATTTCTGTACTGTATTTAGCTGAGTTGCCACATGTTTGAAAAATCAAATTCCACATAATTCATTAATTAAGCTTTAAAATATTTTTGAAGAGGGCTGCCACCTGTTTGAAAGATCTAACTCAATTAACTTATACAAAAACTATATGAAATATAAAAATATCGTAGTCAAACGAAAGAATGTTAAGAAATCTTTAGTTTGAACATTTGGAATTATTGAAGAGGGTTGCCACGTGTTTAAAAAGTCACATTCAAGTTATTCAATAAGCTGGATGAATTATTAATGGGTATCAATCGAAATGGGTTTTGAAAAGGATTTATTCCTGACCTTTATTTAGGAGGAAAGTGATTTAAGACGATTTTAGTTTGAGAATACTTTTGAAAAGGAATTTCAAAAATGAGAATGAGGATTTTTGAAATTTGAGAAAATTAAAAACAATGCACTATGCGAGTCTGCTCTTCTCGGCACTCGCAACTCTTATAACTCTGATTAAAATTTGGAATATTTTTTAAGTTTTTGAAATAAAATTTTGGGCATTTCAACGTCATACATAAAAATTTCATTTCTTGATTTGAGATTTGATCAATTTAAATGCACCCAACTTGGGGCTATGTTTTGTTATCTTAATTAAGTAGATGGAATCGGGATTATGGAACGATTAAGAAATTAATCAAGTTTAACTTCCGTAACGCGGCCTCGGCGCACAAATTATTTTTTTGCTATTTCTAAAAGCACCCTTAAAAGTTGAAGCATAATAGATTACAAAAAATCTCTTTATATAGCCACGAGAAGAGCGAACGAATTCATTCTCAGAGAAAGTAAATAAAAAAATATGTTAGCGACGATACATTTTAAATCGACCAATTTTGTAGTCCACCATTTTTAATTTGAATGAATTTAAGTTAGAACTTTTATTTTATCATATGATGAAGTTCTGCAAAAAAAATTTNTTTAAGTTAGAACTTTTATTTTATCATATGATGAAGTTCTGCAAAAAAAAAAAAAAATTGATCCAAAGTTAAGAATTTCACGATTTCCCGGATTTTGCAAGTTTATTTTTTCAATAATTTAAAAAAAAGAAAATTAAAAATGCGCAACACCCCCGACAAAAAAAAAATTCTCCATTATCAAATTAAAATTTAATGGTCTACAAAACTGCATCCCCAAAATTTGTTTAAGAAATGGAATTTAAAAGATGAAAATTTTGATGACAGCATATGAAATTGAAAAAATTTATTCTGTTAGTGAAATTCGCTGAAAGCAGGTTTTCAATATAAGCGNATCCAAAGTTAAGAATTTCACGATTTCCCGGATTTTGCAAGTTTATTTTTTCAATAATTTAAAAAAAAGAAAATTAAAAATGCGCAACACCCCCGACAAAAAAAAAATTCTCCATTATCAAATTAAAATTTAATGGTCTACAAAACTGCATCCCCAAAATTTGTTTAAGAAATGGAATTTAAAAGATGAAAATTTTGATGACAGCATATGAAATTGAAAAAATTTATTCTGTTAGTGAAATTCGCTGAAAGCAGGTTTTCAATATAAGCGCTCGATATTAAAAGAAAAAATCGAAAAATAAAAAAAACCTTGAATTTTGAAATTTAAAAATTTTAAAAGCAAAAACTTATATATTTTTGGGCAATATTTTTTTATAGATTACTAATTAAAAAAAAAAATTATTGCAAAACCTAACAGCCAATTTAATGAAAGCAATTTCAGAAAAAAATGATTTATAATTTTTTGAATGTTATATGGAAAAGAACGGAAAATAAGAAACCATTTTCCATTTCAATTGCTGGTGAAACCGGCTGTAAATTTAAAACAAATTTAAATTAATTAAAATTGTTAAACATAACTGTATTCAGAGTTTTCAAAAAATGTTTTTTTCAAAGTACAAAAAATTATATCCTAAAAAACGCTGAAAATTTCAGGATCAGTTGGAGATGTTGTAGAAAAGGAATTTTGTCCACAAATTTTTATAAGTTCTTGATTTTCCGATTTTTTTTAATTGAAAAATTCTGTAAATTGTTTTATATTTCGATTTTGTTATATATTTTTTCTTATAGCCTTAAATATCACATTTAAAACGAGACCAGAATTATTTTTGTAATTGTAATAGTTTTTGAGATATAAGAAAAAATAAGCTGGCAAATTGCCGAAAATTGTGAAATTTTGCAAAATTTTCGGAAAAAATTGAATTTTTTCCTATGGCAGAAGAAAATTCCTGCCAACCAAGAATGCTCGATGTCAACCATTGGCCGATTTGACATGGACTGACGTATTATATAATTTCATTTACTTCCTTTTTTTTGCAAAGTATTTTAAAATATTTGCTTATCTAATCTGATTTTCAGAACTTATGAGTGGTCGAATACATTTTTCGACATGGTGGAGGAGCTCACATTACCGGCTATTCATGTGTTGGAAGTCATTGGCACGGCGCCAAAATTTTTGCTAAGTGGACGTCTTATCAAACATCAAGGCCGGGTAGTAATCTTAAATTTGTACTTTCCAAAAAGGTTTCTTAAACAACATTCTATTTCTCTCTCTTTCTTTAGACCATTATCGTTGTATACGAAATACATGCCAACGATTTGCATTTACGTAATCGCCAAACTCTCACCATACCCTCACGCACCATACACGCATTCACGTACCGTGGCCGCAATTATCTCATCGGTTGTACGGCGCAGCAACAGAAGTGCAACTTATTTCACATGAAGCGGCAAGAAGCACAATTCTCGATATTTCGTCAATTCAACGGTAAAGATTTGACATTTGATCGTTTCGCAGCGGGTGCACACTTTTTGGTGGGTGCCCATCAACGGACTGTGAATATTTATCCAACTTCACGGCTGGACTGCTATGCCAGCTTTAGCGCCAACGAAAGCGACATCACTGAGATAGTAACGCACGTGAGCCCACAGGATGGCTCCTTTGTGCTGCTCAATTATCGGCGTCCTTTTCATACTTTGTTACGCATTGTAGAAGTTGAAGCGGCGGATGGACAACGACTAGGTGCTGCGTCTGCGGCGTTAAATGACACTGGAATGGAAGGTGAGTTGGTTGTTTGATGGTTAGTGAGATGGTGGTGGGGAGCGATGCTAGACTGCAGGTTATGGTTGGTTCGTTGGCTGGTTGAAGTGGCGAGTTTAGCAGCTATGCGTACCGTTTTAAAATCACTGCTCGCAAATTAACTTGAAAACAAAAGACAAAAAGAAAACAGCAGAAGTCGGTTATTTTTCTGAAGTTCAAGAGCTCAGGAAACTGCAGTGGGTTAATATTACTTATGTCTGTTAAACCGCAGTAGCACGGTTTGCCTAGAAGCCTGATTCTAGTCCTACATAGTGCTGGGCAATAACAGTGTAGATGCTCCACCGCTTTTCTATACCTAGTAAATTACAGCTAAGACCAAAAGTCTAGCTCGTCGGCCATCTAATTGCCATGAATTTTGCTGTACTCCGGCACCCAGATCAGTGCAACGTCAGCGAAAGCCATAACGCTCTCTTTGCACTGCTTTATTACGCTGGAAGTTCTGCTTATAGAGCCAAATGCTTTGGACGCTGCCTGGCTATCCTAGAAATAGTAATGCTGGACGCTATTAGATTCGCGACAAAAATTAATTTGCGTGCCCCTTTGATAGCAAAGACCGGTACCTGAAAACCATTGGCCGAAATTGGTAGTCGAATAGACTCTTCGATTTGGAGGTCAGTTCAAAAATCCTGCCTCGACGCCACAATCCATTTTTGAGCTTTCCGTAAAAAAAGATACCTTGAAGCGTTCAGTAAAAATAGGTTCATTCGATTCCTTTCTTGGTGGAAACATCGCGCCGAAGTTCTTCTTGAAGAGAAGCGAAGTACAGTTGTAGTCAGATTTTTCGTAAATGCTTGAGTCGTCGAAAGAGTACAGGTTAGTTACTTCCATACCCCTACGTTCGTTCTTTCCATAGTCTAAGTTCCCTCAACTTCAGGGTATTCTGTGAAGCGATTTCCTTAATAAAGAGATAAATCGGTGTCAAATGAATGATGACATTCAATGTTTCCGTAGGCCATAATCTGATTGTCCCAGCAATCGCAATACAGGCTGACCTTTGTACCCTACCTAACATTATGTTGATCTCTATGGCTTTCCACCAAACCAGCGAAACGTATGCAATAATTGGGCGAATCACCGCCTTGTAAATCCATAAAGCTCAAGTCATAGGCCCCACTTACTCAGCATTTTCTTGCAGGAATACAGAGCACTATAGGCCTTTTTTACTCAGTACTCCGTGTTCAATTTCCAGTTCAATTTCGGTGTGAGAATGACTCCCGAATACTTGTCGCAAGGGGAAAGAGACAGAGTATGCCCATTTCAGGAATGTAGGTTAAAATTAGGAATCTTTTCGCTTGTGGTGAATAATAGTCAATCGGTCTTCGAAGCATTAAAGTTGAGCCCGCAGCTATCTGCCCAAAAATCCAATTAGCCCAGTGCTCTTTGAAGCAATCCGCTTATCACATTTATTCACAATCCGGATACGAGAATAATTACATGGCCTGCGTATGCTCAAACTTTGACCCCTTCCCCCACTTCCCGGTTAAGTCTTAGAAGAATTTTGTTTAGTTTGCAAAGCCACCGCAGCAGCTGTAGGCTATAAGTTTTGAGTAAGAAAAGTCAAAACATTCTTGTGGGTCTCTTTTTTGCCGCATATTGATTACCTAATGGAAAAATACGTTTTTAATTCAATTTTCTTTCCGTTGCCAGATTTAAGTGACTTACAACAACATCGCCACCTATTCGAAGGAACTGTAGAACGTTTGCGAAGCTTGCTATTACAACGCAAGTTAGCTATGGATGTCTTCCGTAGAGCTGCTGCCATCGTGCGACCTAAACTGCAGCGATTTAATGCGCCAAATCCAGTGCGTTTGCATGCGGGTAACATTGGAATTGTAAGAATTTTGGGTGAGACACTACAGAGTCCAGTACAGCTGATGAGACGTGTGGAGGCCATCCGTATGCCAAGACGTAGCTTGCGTTTTACGCGCGAGGTATTTCAAAGTAACGGTTTTGTGTTGGATATGCCGCGTATTGCTAAGATTCGACAGTTACAAGTCGGTAACCTCCACTACAATGGCACACTTCTACCTGGTAGGTTCCACACATGTGTAATCACTGAAGTCATCTGTTATACAACGCCAATTTTACGCAGGTTTCCACTTGGATAATAGCTCGAGTAGCCGCCTTCCCACGCTCTCGATACGCTCTGCCGTCCGCACCAAAATTTTGAGCACACCGCAGCTATTAACGCGTCACTCATCGCGCCTATTTCGCCAAAATGCCAACGCATCTGTCGATTTACCTATTCGGGTGCGTGATCTGAATGTGGCACGTATTAATGATGTTTCCGTTTCGGATTTTTTGAATTCGTTATTTTTACGTAATCGTGATCGTAAGTTAAAGGGTAGTCTGATATTGCAAGGCGAGACAAGAGTGGATGCACTTTGGACACCTTTACTGAATAATTTAGTTGTTGCAAAACTTTTCAACCTAAAAGAGCCACAAATTGTGAGTTCGAGATTTCTGATAAATTCAATAACTGCAAAGGACGTGCAGGTGGAATTGGTGAATGGCTTGCATTTTGAAGAGGATGTGGCGTTCAGCGGCCGTGATGACGTAATTGAAAGTAAGTTAAAGACACAATTTGTGAAAAAAAGGACTCCATACAATTTTAGTGCATTTTAATGTAAAATTCAAAGTCTTCCGAGACTTTTGGAGATATGTACATTAGGGTGCAGTAATTTAATTTCGCAAAAAGTGTATGTCATATTCGAATTCTATGTTCGATTCAACGCAAAAATGGTGAAACTATAAACCGAAAATGGCGTTTTACCCTGCCAATTTTTAAAAGAAAAATCAGTGTATTATAATTTTTTCCGAACGAAGTAAATTTTTCATTAACACAATTTTGTGTTTTCTTCACACAATATTTATACTGATTTTTCTTTTAGAAATTGGGAGGGTCAAACGTCATTTTTGTTCGCCATTTTTGTTTAGAATTAATCGTAGAACTTCAATTTGCTATACACTTTCTTGGAAAATTTTTGCGCCAAACAAATTATTCCGCTCTAATGTACTTTCAAATTTTCCGCCCACGGCAATATAAGGAACCTATTAAGCAAAAAACAAAAACATTATGGCTGTTCTTTTCATCGACCATATAGAGTGTTTAGAACCTGTCTGGAATTTGGACAAGTTCCATTTCTTTGGAGAAACGGCAGGGTAGTCTTCATTTCCAAACCAGGAAAGCATGACTATGCGCTTGTAACAAGTTGCTGGCCGAACAGTCAGGCATCCTTCATTCTGAAAAGTCTGGAGCGTACGGTCGAGAAGTACATTAGATAAATGGTTTTGGCGAATGGTTCCTTAGAAGCCATCAACATACATATTTACCAAAGCAGAAAGTCCTATGAACCAGCTTTATATGACCTTGTAACTAAGATCAAGGTGGGGCTGGAAGCAGGTGTTTAGTACTATGAGAATCTTTGCTAATATTGAGGGGGTGTTTGACAACGCTACCTTTGACTCTATGTGCTCTGCGCCCAGAAGACATAGGGTGGATGAAACAATCATAAGGTAGATTCACTTTACGTTATCTAGGAGATTGCTGACTAGGGGGGATGGAGCTATCGTTTGTATCACGGCAGAAGTTGGAAGAGGATGCCCTCAGGTCGGCGCGGCGTTCTCTAACCTCTCTTGTCGTCTTTGGAAGTGGAAATGCAAGACATCGTTCACATCCAGGCTTAACCGGATGATGTTTATGCATTGTCATCAGGTAAATAAATATCTCAGGGAGGTCTTCGTTAAGACATAGATAACCCTGAATAAGACTGACGAATGGCGCACTTTGCAGAGGCTTTTTGCCAATCACAACAAGACAAACCTAGTCTTCTTTACGCCGAAAAGAAAATTTGAAGGTCTTAACCTTCCCCTGCATAGAGGCGTGAACCTATTCACGTCGAGCTGAAGGTAACTAAATCGAGCGCTGAAAGTTTTCGGACAGTATCGAAGAACATTTAGTGACACCTGGTGTCTGAGACCGGCTATGGTATTCTGAGTTAAACCGACTACCAAGGAGCATGTTTATAGGCATAACGGGTATCGTGAGTACAACGTCAGGACCGGCTCTTAATGATGCGTTGGTTTTTCCAACTCTGGATTTAGCGATCTAAGAGGAGGCATCAACAATGGTGTGTCGACTGTACTCTTTTGGATTGATCGGAGTTCCGGGCACAGAGAGTTGTTAAGAAGGTTGTCAGAGCAATACCCTTTGTTTTTTTGGAACCTAATGACAAACTGATACCTGGAGCCTCCTTTGGAAAAAAGTACGTCCTTAGATTTTCTACAAGGGAACAGTGAAGAGATCCGGGTGCTCTCTTGGGAAGCTCGGTGAAAACTTTCCATACCGATGGGCCAAGCAAAGCGGGAACGATCGGGTACATCAAAGATCAAAGATAAATAAAATCAATGGGGGCCGTTGGTGTAGTTTTGACGCCTGCAAAACATCCAAGTGTTACTTGAAAAGGCCTGACAGGTTGGTAGCAAAATTCTCAGACAAAGAAAAAGTAATCTACGAGAATTGATAGAACGGATTATGGCGCACAATCCACGCCGACGACACATGGTCACAATGCATTATCGACGATACAATGTGCACATTTTGTTTGGAGGAGGAGAAGAGTACAGAACATTTTCTCAGCCGCTGTCCAGCCTCCTTTGAACGTTTTAGATGGTCTATTTTTAGGCCGGATGTCTCGAGAATGGACGAGATACATTATTTTTCCCTCAACAAACTGTTATTATTCATGACGGAGTCCGGTAAGTTTGCAGAGGAGTTTCTCCAAATCCTGTCTGTAGAACTTAAGTATAATGGGAAATACTGTTCGAGAGTTTGGAAAAAGTTGTTTTTCTTGGTTTTTCCGGCCACCCACAATTCCATTCCATTCAATGGGCCATATGCACAGCGACCCCGAAAGTGATCACTTGTGGATGACTTTCCGCCCTATATGGCAATGCTTCTAATGTAGCCTATCACCTCCAAGGGCTTTTGTTCCAGATATCATATGGTTCCTCTCTGGCAACATAAATTAAATTGCTTATTTGAAGGGCAGTCAAATTGTTTTGCTTGCCTCTGCCCTGAACATTCCATCCAGACGCAGTTAAACATTTTGTCTACCCAGTTACTTATGATCCCTTTAATGTGTGCTTTTATGAGCCCACTAAAGGGTTACGGACTATGAAATACTACGGTAGCTCCTTGTTTCGCTGGCAGTCAGCCTCCTCATTATCATCATGCTCTTCATGCCCTGGGGTACGACTTAAATATGCCAGCCCCACTTTCACCATTTTCAGGTTCAGATCCATTTGTGTAACAAACAACCCCATTTGGTTTGTTGTATGGATTCCCCGCACTAAAGAGGGCTAGATCGGTAGTGTGTACCTCAAATTTTCTAAGGATTTCTAGTTATGGAGAGGCCGTTCCTTTAGGTTGACTTCTCTGATATATTAACATAGAATTTTCCCCATACCTTTAAGGCGAAAGGAACTGAGGCTAATAAGCCGGTTTACATACTTTTGTTAAAAATACGATCTTAATCGTAGATCATCTGCCGGGAATCGGAACCCAGCCAGAGTGAAGATCTATAAAATTTAAAGAGTACTGGGGCTATCAAACTAATTCGATGCTGAAGGAGATATGGGTAGACCCCATCCGGTACATACTTATTTTCCACCTCTACCTTTTCAGCTCCTGTGGAAATACGACAAATGAGTATCGCGGGCGACTTACTGGTAGACTACAAACCGAGGATGGAGCGTGACATAGCTGATGAAGATTCACAATTTCAGCAATTCTACACCGGTAAAGTTATCATCAAAGGCTCCTTGACGGTGGATAATTTAATGCGTGAGAATAAAATGGCGACTGCGGTCTTTGTGAATGGTCTGCCCTTCTCTGAGACGATGCTGAAGGAGATCTATTTATTGCATAATGCAACACAGGTAAAAATAAAGGCAACAAAGTTGAAATGAATTCTTTTTTTATTGCTAGAGTGGCGTCTTTGAATGAGTCCGTTACGTCCGTGCGCTGCCGAAATCCTCAACTAACTGAGTAGACTGTGTATACAGGAAGTGTATTGAATTCCAGATTGGTAATTACTGCGCCGTCGGACGAACATACAAACACTGCATCCACAGTCCACCCAATAGTCCGTTTCATGCGTAGGCGGCACGAATGAAACGTATCCATTTCGACAGTCGGCTTTAATTAAGCCCATTATTTCATGCATTATCTCTCTCCCTCTCCCCTGCAGACTTTCAACACACCCGTGAAGTTTGGCAACGCTAAAGTCACCACGCCACGATTCACCACCAACCGTTTAGATGGTCATCCTACCATGCAACACTTACTCACCACTGGTCATTCGCCGCTCGATAGTCCATTGCTGCTCATATTTATGCGGGCCAGGGTGGATGGCGATTTGATATGTAAATCATATAAGTCGAAGCTACTCGAATTAGCCACAGATGCAGTGCGTCATGGTGATTCAGCCAACATAACCGGTACGAAGACTTTCCGCGCGCCACTTACTGTCGATCATCTAATTACCGACAAGCTGAATAACGTAACAGCCGATGAGTTGATTCTGAAGTCAGAGCTGCTGCATGAGCTACATTTTAAAGGCAACAAATCCTGCAACAAATTGGTGGTCACCGGCAAGGCAATCGTAGAAGACCGCCTCCATAGCACTTTTGTGAATGATGCGCATGAAAAGACGCCAATGCAGCGTGATTATTTTATCAAGCATTTGCATTTGCCCTATCACTTGCAAGCTAACAACATTGTTGTACAAAAGATCAATGGCCTTGCCTTCGATCAGATTTTTGATAGACTTTCCGTGGTGAATGAACAGTTGGTGTTGCGCAAGGATCTGCTGGTCAAAGGAAATGTGCAATTTATTGAGAATCTGCAAGTGAACAAAATAAATAATATATCTTGGCCAGATTATGTGAAAAACTTGGTGCGTTTAAATGAGAATGCCGTAGTAAATGGTACCGCATGCTTCCTGCAGGGTCTCACGGTCAAGAATGCACTACACACGCCACTGATCAACAGCGTTATTATGGAAGATGTCTTCAGTAATGTGCTCTTAAAATCGAAACCGCAGCGCATAACTGGCCACTATACATTTGGCAGCTTACGCTTGACGAATCTGGATGTTGGAATCATTAATGATATAGCCACAGATACTTTTATAGACACGCGCACAGAAAACCTTACTTTGCATGGCGATTTTATAGTACCAAAATTAACGGTACACGGCAATTTAGTTGGCAATTTCGAGAATACTTTCCAATTCGCGACACTCAACGAGCAGTTGCAACAGCTAACACAACGACGCTGGCGAAATTTAGTGGTGCACGGCAATGCTTACTGGAATGATACAGCGATACGCAGCAGCAGCATCAGTACGAAACAATACGAACAATTGCAATATTTGTACCGACACGCGGTGCGACGCAGTGGTGATCAGGCGATTTCTGGCACCGTATACATGACACAACCGCTAATTAGTAGAATGCGCACGCGCACCACATTCCCCAATGGTGTGGACCTTGCGCACATAGCGCGTGATTGCCTATTGAAGAACACAACAGCGCCGCAGACGATAGTAGGCGCGAAATTGTTTCACAAACCCTTACGACTGCAGCGCGCTTTGGTTGAGGGTCCGCTGGCGATTACTACACTTAACGCGGTAGATGTGCAACTCTTCCATGCGTCTCTCTACCGGCGCTCGAGCGGCGTGCCTATTGGCGGACCTTTATACTTCAAGGTAGCACCCATTATTGGACAACTGATTGTGCAAGGTCAAGTGAATGGCATGCCAACGTCACAGGTTTATACGCCAGCAAGGGGTGCGTTGCCACCCGTAAGGGTGCATAATTTGGTGATCGATGACGCGCTGCAGATCGGCGATATTAATGGGCAGAGCTTTGATTATTTGCTGAAAAATAGAATCAAGCTAAATGGTGAGCCACAAGAAGTGCAAGGCTACCTGATATTCGAACACCTGGTGACCAACAACGAAACGCTACTGCAGTCCATCAATGGCGTGCCGATCGATGATTTGATATACAAGAAAAGCGATCAACTGCAAGTGATCGCCGGTCAAAAGTTGATTGATGGTAATCTAATCTTCAATGGGCCCTCGCATGTGACGCGTTTGAATGGGCAACGGCTGGTGGACGCATATCAGCAAAGTATTTTCACTACGGCGAACTATCATTTCGATAATCTTACCATAGATCAAGGTATATTTGTGAAGGGCTTAGTGCTTGTTGCCGATATGCCGCTGCACGCTAGAGGGCGCACGTTATCTAATAGTACTGCAGACCGCACCGAAGACGAGGAGCCGGCGCTAGATGAAGCGAACTTACTTGAGGAGCATACCAATCAGCTGGCAGGCGACGACGCTTTCCGCGAACAGCTAACAATTGCCGTTAATCAGCTGAGCAATCTACTGAGCGCGCGGAATGCCACCAGTTTGCTGGCTGATGAGCAAAACGCACATTTGCTATACCTCGACTTTGACTTCGATACACAGGTACTGCGGCAGTATGCTAACGAAAGTGTAGATGAGACCTTCCTCTACGAACAGCGGCATGTAACGCCCTGCGAGCATCGGTTTCTACAAGTGCAATCTGCGCTACACAACCGTCGTCTCTTCATACAAATGTTACCACGAGTTTTTTGTACGCCAACGCTGGCGCGATATCGGCGAAGGCACAAAACTATTGCGGCGATCGTTTTAAGAAATAAAGAGTAAAATTACCGTTAACGGCTTGAAAGTAGCAAAAGTATTTGGCATGCGAAAATATATTGAGAGCATTGAATTATTTGTGGATGCTAAGATCATACCTACCTGCTGTTGCATGCCATCGATGAGGCGCGCAATCGCAATGAAGTGCGCGTGCTGCGTATTGATGATGCGCTCGACGAAGTTAAAGATTGGCAAACCATACCTTTTGGCATAGGCAAGTCAGTGCAACTCTACCAGCTGGATAACTTAACGGTGTTGGCTAGCGCTGCTTTGGTAGGCAATCAACAAGCTGTCAGCATTTACCATTTCATGCCACAGACGGCGCACTTTAAACTCGCGCAAGTCATCGATGGTCCCTATGATGTTATGGCGCTGGTAGCTGTAGAACCGCATCACTATCAATTGTTGCTGAGTTGCCATAAATGTCAGCATGTGAATGTTTATGATTTGAGTAGCACGCCAATGGATCCGTATAAACTTTTCCAGCTCATTAAGTTGCCAATACGCGTTGATAAGTTGCACCCGTTCGCGATGAGCGATGGCGAACAATTTCTGTTGATTTTGGGCGAGCAGCAACAGGATTTTTACCATTTGTACAAATATGCCTCCATACAGGGTTGGTTGCACAGTTCCGTCGGCTATTTCCGCAATATACAATTGGCTGTGCCGTTGAGTGAGAAGTTGGCGCAATCGAAGGATACTGATTTGTTGTTGCTGTTGTTGTGCGGTGGCGGCGAAATGGAAAGATGCAGTGTGGTGCGCGCTATTACGCAGATATGAATATGTTGTTGTTTTGTTTTTGTATAATAAATTTTGTAAAATTATTGCAGTATTCTTTAAAGTGTGAATTAATCAAGTAATGAGTATTTTTTATTGAGTATTTATTACTATGTAAATATGTGTGTATGTATATGGTAATACTTTGATATTTTGAATTTCCTGGAATAATTACGAAAATTGTAATCTCAGAATTGGTGTATGCCGCTAAAAAAAATAAAAATTAGGAAAATTGCTGAATGGATTTATGAAATCATTTGAATAAGTCTTCTGTCTTATATTTAAAAAAATGTTTGGAAGCGCCTCTTGACTCATATAGAACACTAATCGCCAGACTTTTATCTGGACCAGTATCTCCTAGTTCCTATTGGGGACATAACCGAGCACATTTCAAGCGGAAGTTTACGCCTTTTATTTGTTTGCGGAGCCTTACATAAATAGAGGGTACCGTAATGAGAGAATTATAATTCTAAGTGACAGTCAGGCAGCACTCAAGGCTCTCTTATCTAATAAAATCAAATAATTTTGGTCCTTGAGTGCACTGAGATGCTCAACTCCCTTGGCAGGCACAACAATATCCGACTAGCGTGGGTATCTGGTCAAATGGGAATAGAGGGTAACGAAACGATGGTCTGTCTCGCAAGAGATTCCAGTTGGTGCCGAGTCCTTCCTGGAAGTAGGTCCCAATACTGTAAGGAAGGAGCTTAGAATATGGAGAGGAACACTAAGAGGGATTTTAAAAGGCATAGTTCGGTAGGAGTACGTCAGGCAAAGAGTCTACTGGGAGGGCACCACAAAAGAATACTCCAAACTTGAATTAACCTCTCAAAGGAGAAGATAAGATAAGAAAAGAAAAATTTTTCTTCACAGGACACTGTAGACTAAGGGGATTTATGTATGTACATGAGCTACGGATATGGTCAAATGACGAAACACCTTTTCACATCCTCATCGAGTGTGATGCAGTCTGCACGCGTCGCGAGAGAAGTGTAGGCTCAACGTTACCACAGCTTAAGCACATTCACTCCCTAACATCGCAAGTGCTATATAACTTTCTGAGGGATTTAGGTCTAGCGGAGATATTGTTGAAGTGTAGAGGGCACAATAGATGACTAGGCCGCGGTGCGTACCGTATTATGATTTCTATATATCTATGTATATACGAAGGGCATCATCATCAGTAACCAACTCTGTATAGTTGTCAGCCATGCAGAGTTCTCAAAAAACCCCGGAAGCAATGTCCGTGGGGTGAATCAGACTAGGCTGAGCATACTTTGAAGTGCCATCAAATTATAATTTAAGAAAGTTTTATTATAAGCCTATTGAGAAGTGCATGTGAAAAAATTTCATATAAATATTCCATAAAGGAAATGTTTGCACATTCCGCAGTGCATACCATCTTGGTGTTAGTAGTCGCGCCTAAACACTTGTACTTAAATATGCGCTGCTATTTCAAAAAGCTAAAGATTCTTTACTTCTTTTATTGAAATATATATGTACAATTTTATTTAATAAAATTAAACAGCATTCAATTTGTATTGAGAAGACGAAACTTCAACAAAAAAAATCTCACTTCATCCTAAAATTTCATAAATGGCATTTCAGATCCTTTCTAGCCAACTGCGCATAGATTGTGCCATGTGGTTTGTCGACTGGAATGAAAACTTCATTATTTTCACCTGGCGCAACACTTTGAAAAGGTTTCGTATCGAAATTGAAATAATGTTTGTTTGGCAGAGTCATTGAAATCACGGAAATTTGTGGTATAACATCAAGCACTTCTTTTTCGGAGAGATACAGAGTATTTTGTACAGATACCGAAGAGATGCCCACATTTGGATCGCCAGCAAAATTTCGAATTATAATATTCTTCACACAATTCCAGGTCTGGCAGAATTTCACATCTTTAATGTCGGAATATTCCCAACTGCAGTCGACGACGGTGCTGAAAAGACGATCATATTGATCGGGTAGCGTGCGGAATTCATCGTTGACGAAGTTAACAAAGGACGATTGAGTTGTCTTGAGTACGCGAAGACCCTTAATGCCGCTAATGACAGTTTGTTTGGGATCTATAGAAGAAGAAGATGAAGGAAAACTTATGGAAAGTAAATAAGGAAACCCCACTGAAATCAAAATATAATACTAAAGATTTCCAAAAACCCACCCGTTCGTCTCAGCACCACATCACAGT
>NW_016166593.1:10738-23797 GCF_001687245.7 Rhagoletis zephyria | reverse complement strand
AACGATATAATACTTTTTATTTTGTATTCTGCAAAATGTACATGCCAGTAGTTATTTTCATTGTGTAGAACCCGTATGACTGTGGACGTACCAACATAATTGCACATAATACCAATGCATACATGCATGATGGGTAACCCTTTATAGAGAATGTATGTATGTATAATTGTTGATTGCGTATACGCATATAAGCCATTCGCAAAGTTTTTTTGATACCATATTATATATATCACATAGCACCAATTTAGAATGAAAGCAAAATTGGCTATTTTCGTTATCTGTAATTATAAATTCTACTATAATAGTCATCATAGTGACACAGTGCAAAAAGATTATATGCATTTGATAAAAGCAGAAGTTAATGAAAGTTTACACCTCCTATAACAAAATCCCAAAAGAATTTTTAGCCTATACATGTTTTTTTTTTATTTGAATTTGGCGAATGAGTTCCTCGACAGGAAAAGCAGTAAGCAAAAAAAAAAAATAAATAAATAAAAAATTGGATGGAATTTTAATCAATTTTTCCGGCATATAGGTTATTTTCGGAATCACTTACTTTAAATATGTAGATTAAAAATTCTTTTGGGGTTTGCTATGGAAAGTCTAAACTTTCGTTTTCTTTTGGTTTCATCAAATACGGAAGCATAAACTTACACTGTTTTTAACGACTTTTATTTAGATGGATGCATTTGCATACTAAACATTTCTACAAAAGCACCCATACAATACGTATACATACATACAGATAATTACTAAATTTTTGTAGTTTTTATCGTAGAAATAGTTTATAATTTATTGACGCTGGTATTCCTTACCATATTGCTACTGAAGAGTTAACGATATGGTTACTACGTATGCTAAAGGGTAGTGTAAGAAAGTATGTATATGCTTGTATGTACATACATGTAAGCATGTGAATTAAGTTATAATCTACTGCATTATTTTTAAGCAAACATATGAATTAATAAACAAGTGAATATTTAATGTAAATCAATAGTTTGTCTTCTTATTTTAATATATATTTAATACTAACCAATTTCTTTCGTGTGGCGCAACGCCTCGCCGACTGTTGATCTTGCTTCTTACAGCTCTATTCGTTTGTAATAAGTGCCCCTGTTTTAATTCGAATGTAATTTCTTTGGAATCATCTTCTTACAGTGCGTAGTAGAATAATACAAACAAGAATTTAACTATGAATTCATATTTAACTACGGAAATCATATCGTTTGAAATTATGCAACTTGGAAAATCAATATTTTTCTGCACGAATTTGGATTTCCACGACCATTATTAGTTCCACGAAAAAACATTCAAAGTTATAAAGATTTTAACTATGGAGTCATGATACAATTATTGCATCATACTGACCCTATAGTGGCCCACGCGGGTTTAAACTTGCTAACTAAGCATCGTGAATATGAGAATCGAAAGTTTTATTTCTCGTTGTGGTTAACTATAAGAGTTTACCTGGGCTCGAATCGTTCCATACGATATCGTATTACTCGTCACGTAAAAACACACTTTTCGGATTATGACATACGTGAACATACTCTATCCCATTCTGGGCTCGAATCGTGACATCCGTTCACGGATCGAAAACGATACGAAAGAAAATTACGTGATACATCAGGCAGTATAAGTTGAATGGGACAAAGAGTACGTTCACGTATGTCATAATCCGAAAAATGTGTTTTTACGTGACGAGTAGTACGATATCGTATGTGACGATTCGAGCCCAGCTTATACGGCCGACATATCACGTAATTTCTTTCGCATGGTTTTCGATCCGTAAACGGATGTTACGATTCGAGCACTGGTCTTCAAAGTGACGCAGGAGGACTACACAAGTTATTATCCCGATATTTTAAATTAGCGCATTCCTTGGACAGCGGAATATTTGCGCAGGAATTGCCTGAACTAAGTCGTATCATCAAGCCATGATCAAACTGAACGCGAATTCCGGTCACACAAAGCCTTTCTTATAGATGATGCACAGCAAAGGGTTTAGCTGCTGGAGTGATAGTCCTTGCCAGATATAACGAACTTTATTACTGCCCGGAACACAGCTATGTACGGGTCTCGGTATAGATTGACGATGTGGTGCGGAAGAGTTTGTAAGTTTCTCCTGACTGTTTACAACAACTCACATTTGGAGAAGATAATAAGAGCCGCAGAACTGTATCGCTCAGGCACAAAACTTTACAAGAGCGTGCAATTATTGGCGTATGTTCACGACATCGACATCATCGGTAACATCAGTTTGGATAAGAAAGCAAAGCGATTGGGTCTGGTGCTCAACGAGGGCAAGACGAAGAAACTCCTGCATCACACAAACATTCGCGGCTTAGCGCCCACGTCAGTGTTGATAGTTACAAATTTGAAAAGGTAGACGACTTCGTCGGCCTTGAAATCCAACGGAGAATCACATTTATCAACAAGTGCTACTTTTTACTAAGAAGTAAAAGTCCTCTCGCCTCGTTGTACAAAAATCACACTCCCGTGCTGGTGTATAGCTCGGAGGCATGGATAATGAAAACATCTGATGAACGCGTTGGCGATTGCGAATACCATAGACAATTTAAAGATGAGCGGTATGAGCTCTACAACGATATAGACATAGTGCAGCAAATAAAATCCAGCGTTCACGCTGGCTAGGTCATGCCGTTCGAATGGGCAGAAACGCTTCAGCTCTGAAAGTATTCAACGCGGGTCGTTGTTTTGGAGTCGGCCGAAATCGCTTAGCCGGTTGCAGCGCCAATAAAGAAGAAGAAGAGGCAGTGGAAAATTCCCCAATATATTTTGTGACAAAAAGGAAAAAACGTACTCCGATTTTGATGAAAATTGGTACGTGGTATACTTTTGCCTTCTTCTTATTTAGCACTACAACCGTTTGTCGGTTTGCGCCGATGCATTGAGTTCGTGGGCGCCCTTGCTTTCCAGTGAAATCGTATTTTTTCAAAGTTATGAGTGCGAACAGTGACGTGTGTACCAATACGTGAAGACTTCTTATGTGTTTCCAGGAGGTAATTAGTCTTGTACTCGTTCACCAACCCCTTTATATTCTTTTTTTATACCCGAGAGCACTTGTGCATAGGGTATTATAACTTTGTTCGTATAACGGTTGTTTGTAACAGCCTAAAGGAATCGAGATAGATATAGACAAATGTATACATAAATGATCACAATGAAAATAGAAGTCGATTTAGCCATGTCTGTATGTCCGTCCGTCCGTCTGTCCGTGTACACGATTATTCGAGCAAAAATTTAAATAGATATCTCAACGAAATTTGGTATATAGGTTGCCCTTTATCCAAGGTAGGTTGCTATTGAAAATGGGCGAAATCGGACTCTAACCACGCCCCCTCTCATATAACGGTATTTGCGAAAAATGCAAAAACTATGATATTTCAGTAAATATTTGATCCAATTTGTTGAAAATTCGTATGTGAAGTAGAATTTTGGAACAAAATAATATCATTATGAAATCTTTAGAAAAGGGGCGTGACCCCGCCCACTTATGATGAAATACTATATCTAAGTAGCCGCTTCACTAATCCTAGTAGTTAGTAGCTTTAAGCAGCCTTATTGCTGTTCTCACCTCGTCTTGGTCAAGTGAATGAAAGTGGGCGTCGCCCCTCTACATTGGTTCGGGTTCTTTTTCATCAATCGCGCCACCTGTGCCGCCATTCAAAAGCATTGAGAAGTGTTCACTTTATATCTGAAGTATACTCTGGCTATTTGTTACCAGATTTCCATCCTTATGTCTACAGGAAGGGACCCGGGTCTTGAAACCACGTCATTGCTGCCTTCTTTTCTAATAAAATTTTGAAGCCGCATTCCTGTCTGACAGCGTCTCAAGCTTTTCGCGTTCAAGTCTTTCTGCCTCTAGTTTCTTTCTGCTCTGACAATACATACAGAATTTTCAAATATTTCGACACTTCCGCCACCTAGCGGATCTTTCATATTGCATTGTCATCATTGTCATCAGGTTCTGAGCTAATTTTGAAGTTTCCAAGTCTCTAGGCCATCAAGAAGTTGGTAAAAAATTGATTTCAAGATTAGATAACACACACGCAAAACACAATAAAAGCTTATAAAAAACCCTGAGAGAAAAGTTTTACCCATTATTCAATAATCATGAGTTTTACATACATATGTATGATGAGAAAGCATGATTCAATAATAGAAAGGTTTTGTTATAAAACAGTCTTCTCGCTCCCACACATAAAATCGGCTCCTTTACTTGTGCAGAATGTTGCTTACTCTACAGTTTCTAGCGATATTATTAGTAAAACCCAAAATTCGTCATACTAAATATTCGTTGGCATCACCTTCGTTTGCGTAATTTTCTAGAACAAGTGTAGAATAGTAACCGTTTAGCTACTTCTAAATAATATAAATTTCTTTACCATTAATTATACAGTTTTTTTCAAAAAAGATTATTTCATGAAAAAATAACATTTGTTCGTTTTTTAGTGGTTTTGGTTTAAAAATACAAGACGCTATAAAATATGTACACCAGCTGAAAAACAAATTAATTATCTTTATGGTGGCGTCATTAGTTTTTTTATCGGTTATACCTACAGTTCGTAAGATATTAATATTTAAAAAATTTAAAAACTGAACTTTAACCTTCTAGAACGTCTTGATTTTTTTACTTGCGCCAAATAATTTTGGCATGGTTGAAATAAGCATAAAAAGTTCTATTGATCTGCAGTTTTCGTTTTTGCATAGCTGAACGGTCGGTTCCAGGAAATGATGAATAACTTCAATCAAAAATGCACATATTTATATATTTTTTAGTATTTCCATTAAAACACCAAATATATTGCAAATTCTCATAGAATAAATAATACACATTTTACTTCTAATTGTATACTTTGCGTACTTTTTGTAGTACCTTCCTACTACCGTTTTGCAAAAGGCGATCACATTCTTCCCCTTTCTCCTACTTCCAAAATACAAATCTAGATAAAGGAGTGTCAAATTTTAGGTGTCACAAATTACACAACCTTGTATTATTGAATCATGATGAGAAAGTGAAGTAGTCTTTCTGCCTGTTTTGATTTTTTATTCGAATATAAATGAAAGATTTGAGAAATATAAAGGGCTTTAGCAATTTCATCTTTAAAAAGGCTCAACTTTTATAAAACTCTATTTCATAAGTAAGAGTAATGCATTTAAATAATAGATCTCTCGATGTCGTCAAAGAAATCCTTCAATTCTGTTTTATATAGAAAAATTCTATTCTGAGATTAATGCACTGCTTATTTGTCAAACTAACTTAGAAACTAAATACGTACATAGATTCCCTAAAATATACATAACTTAAAATTCCGTAAATTGGTGATTGGATACCACTGCACTGATGACTTGATAGTTCAGATTACATCAGAAACCGTTGGTCAATGGAAGTTTTGGTTGTGACATTTTGGCGCACCCATTTATGGAAGATGTGCCGTAAGAGCTGTACAATAAATAAATAAATAAAAAACCCAAAAACATTCGTAAGGGTTGTGCGCACAAAAAATCTCGGGTTTCTAAGTACCTTATTGAGCAAATAAACGACGACAATTGCTGCTATTAAATTAGATGTCATCATGTACAAAGCCAAGAGCAACGCTAATTCCATTACGAATAGATTCAAACTATTACCATATAAAAGAAGTCGGTCAAACGATTTTTCACTATCAATATAGAATGTGCCTTTACCTGAAATGTTAAAAAAAAATTATTAGATATTTAGATTACTCTGGTTTATAGCAAAAAATGTTCTATGGATGCCACTATCCGATTTCTAGAATTTGTGCTTAATTTAGACCAAAATGATTAAGTTATCTCTGCCCGTTCAGGAGATATGGCCAATCAAAGAAATGATTATGTTAATTTTAATTTCGCAATTTTTCGCAAAGTAAGAGGATATTGCAAAATAAAGTATAGGGAAACAAATATTACCTGGACCTCTACCAAAGTACGAACCTATCTTGGTTATCCGAAATAAAAGGTTTTTAAGTGGCCCACTTGACGTATTTTGATGAAATTTGAACTTAAATTTTTTATTTTAAATTTTTTTTTTTCAGTCACTGCTTTACTAAACAATTAATATCTGAGGCCCTATATCGAGACACCCTTTAAAAATTCAAAATTTTCAGTTAAATCTTTGATATTCACTCTATCACATATATTTTTTGCAGATTTTTAAAAACCTGCAAACATGTTTTTTTAGCAACTTTCTAAATTGTTCGTTAACAAACGTATGGAAAAGTGGACTTGAAAAAAATTAAAAATCTTTTATAAATCTCTGACTCTGTCAATAAAAAAGTACTTATTGATTTTTTTGATACAACCAATATTTATCGAGATATGATGTGAAAAACAATGGCTTACGGCGGAACACCTAATATTTTTGTTGTTGTATAACTTTTGCAAATTTTATTTATTTTTTTCCTTCCTCGCGTTTTGCCATATCTTAGAGGTGTTTCTACATTATATTCAGTTTATATCAAAATCAAAAAAAAAATCATAATTTTCATTGAAATAGCTTGGATTGCCTCACATAGGAATTGGACAGTGGTGTCTGGACAACAAAAACAAAATTAAAATTTGTGATCCAGTGTTATTAATGCAAATTTACTGTATTTCGTAACTTACTTTCGGTCAAATAATTATTGAATTCACAGTTTAGTAGTTTTTCCATGAAAGTTTTCTCTTTTATAATATAATCCATGTCTTTGATAGCCTGCAATGAATCAAAGTTTGCATTCGAATACATTAAGAATAAGTACTTATGGTTTATTTTCCGAACTCACTTACATGGTCTATAAAAGCGCATAGAAACCGATTCAGACTGCTGTAAGCCGCCGAACTACGCTCCACAGCAGCGTCGATTGTGTTTATTTCTTTTTGAAAATGTGCTTGCGAAATGCTGTAAGACCGTTGGAAAGGGGCCATTAACTTCTCGAAGTAAATTCTATGTGAAAATATAGATACAAATTAAAAATATCATAGAATAGACACAAACATGGCTGTAAAAAGTAAAGAAGTCCAAGTTCGAGAGAACCCTGCAAACCAAAGACCCCGAATCTTAACGAAATCCTTAGCAGTATCTCATTTCTGTTATGATTTTTTTTACAAATCTTCAAAGAAAATTGTACAAAGCGGTTTACACGAACTAGTAAAGAAATTTCTGTACGAAAAATAAAAAAATTCTGAAAAATTTCTCCAAGAAATTCTTCACATAGCAGCATTATTATCATTGCTTAACCAATTTGCATCCGAAATTTCGTAAAAGAATCGAAGTGTGCAGGGTTTATTTTATTTTAGAAAATTCTGAAAAAGTCGGATGATTTCTCTACGATTCAGAACACTCTGAAAAAATGGTTTGCAGGGAAACGACATTATTTACACGGTGCATGTATTCACACATTTCTGAGGATTGGTATTTCATAGGAAGTGATTGTACTCGTAGTGAAAATTTGGTCAGTTACATACATATATGCAAAACTTTTCCAAAATTTTTATAATAATCCCAACAATTGAAGGAAAGCGGTTACTTTTTTCCAAGCTTTGACTAATTTAAATTTTGTTTAATTTTGCTTCACTAGTCACTGAAGTATTCTTCCAGTTTTTGGATTTTCTAACCTTGCATCAATTTTACAAAATTTTTTTGGCAATCGCTCCAACCGGCGATCGAACCTGGGACCTGCAGGCTTGTAGTACGAAGCATTCACCATTCGGCCATTTAGTATGCTGTACCAGGACCAACAACTAGGCCAAGTTTGGAAGAAATTGGTGTAGCGGTTACCAAGATATACACATGTAACCATAAGTGGGCGTGGCTACGCCCATTTGCCAAAAATTTATAATATTCATGTTTTCCGTCTCATCGTAAATATCAATTTTGAGTGAATTATCTTCAGTAGTTACTAAAATATCGCAGTTTTCGTATTTCTGAAAATTACCGTTATATGGGAGGTAGGCGTGGTTATTGTCCGATTTCGCCCATTTTCAATACCATCCGTCCTACGCCCAAAAGAAGTTCACGTACCATGTTTCGTTAAGATATCTAAATTTTTACTCGAGTTATCGTGTGCACAGACGGACGGACGGACGGACAGACAGTCACCGCTTAATCGATTTCTCTTTTCATTCTGATCATTTATGTATACATTTGTCTATATCTATCTCGATTCGTTTTGCCTGTTACAAACAATAACGGTTGTATAATACCCTTGTGCACAAGTGCGCTCGGGTATAAAAATAACGGTGATACTTTATTTGAGCCACAAGAACAAATGCACCAATTGAATTGGAGAATGTAGTTAATTTTTATACTGTACCTGTAAATAGTTTGTAGTACACAATACTCATATCTGTAGGATTTTTCATATGTTTTTGAGGAATTCGGTATTTTTTTTTGTGGCAACACCGTATTATTTGCAACTTATGTTTATTGAATTATGTTTAATAATTTTCATTTAAAATATAATTCAATCTATAACAGAAACCACATAAATAAAAGCTTCAAAGCTTGTACAGATTAAAAAAAACATTATCAAACTTAAAAACATTTTCATCATAATTTCCATATTTTTAATTAGAATATTTAAAAAACTTTCGGGTATGCAATTTTGTAGCCCATTCAATTTTAGTCTAATAAAATGCAAGTTTCAAGTCGCTAAAAATTGCCGTTCATTTTTTAGATTTTTTTTTTGTGGAGGGTGTTGCGCATTTTCTTCCATATAATGTATGATCAAAATCTTTATATGGAAAAAAATGTTTTGAAAAATGAAATTGATGAAATTTTTTTAAGTTTAATTAATTTTTTTTTTTTTTTTTACCTGTGCAAGCTTTGAAACCCTTATTTATGTGGTTTCTTTTATAGATTAAATTATATTTGAAATGAAAATTATTAAAAATAAATAAATAAACATAAGTTGCAAACAATATCGTTTTTAATTTCGGTGCTAATTAGTTGAACGCAGGTGTATGAGCGGGTTTGGATATGATGGACGCTAAAACTTATCGTTTCTAAGGATTTCCTCCTGCTTATTATTAGTTTAAAATAAAGAGCAACAATCAACTCAAAAGTGACACCAATATATATACCATAATGACTACATACCATACATAGACCATAATGGCTATATTTGCCTTTGCGATTGTAAATAAATAATTTCGATATGGTCTTAGTTTTAACTGGAAATGGAAATAAAACCATTATGGTTTTATTGGGCTTTTGAAAATTTATGTTGCCTTATGCTGAATTTCCACTAGGCATCAAATGGCGAAACTGACAAATGACAAAGTCGGGCATTAAAAACTAATCATGTCATTACATNTTATTAGTTTAAAATAAAGAGCAACAATCAACTCAAAAGTGACACCAATACATATACCATAATGACTACATACCATACATAGACCATAATGTCTATATTTGCCTTTGCGATTGTAAATAAATAATTTCGATATGGTCTTAGTTTTAACTGGAAATGGAAATAAAACCAATATGGTTTTATTGGGCTTTTGAAAATTTATGTTGCCTTATGCTGGATTTCCACTAGGCATCAAATGGCGAAAATGACAAATGACAAAGTCGGGCATTAAAAACTAATCATGTCATTACATTAAAAAAATAGTCATTAAGTTCATTTCCACATGGAATTTTTTTAAATGGCACACATTTTTTGTCATTTGAATGCCTAGAGGAAATTAGGCATTAGAAATAGTTAAACTATTTTTACAACAAAGAAACAAATTAAAATGACATTATTAAAAGGAAAAAAATAAATTAGGTACAACAACACGTCGAATTTGTTATCAAAATAACCCAGATTTTAATAAAAAGTAAAATGACAGTATTCAAATTATTTTAAGGTTAGTAATATACCTATGTATCAAAGATGAAAAATAAATTTATAAGAAGAAAGTATTTATAACAAACGAACTGATTTTTAACTGACTTAAAATAAAGGAGGAGGTTATCAATTCGTCGCGAACGCGAACCCCGCGACAATGGACACTTCCAAAATTTTATACTTATATATATATATATACATATGGGTATTTCCTGGGTTACGGACGCGACATTCGTACGACTTTAGAGTTAAATAAATCATACGAAAACTGAAGTCACGTGTAAAAAAATTTGCAGTTGTGTAGCTTTTATACCGTCCTTTGGTTGACAAAAAACTAGGTGCGCTTGGAACACTGAAGTCGAGAAAATCGATGAAAAGTAGGGCATAACGGACGCGACAAAAAAAGAAGTGATTTCAGAGTACATGTTAAAACTAAGCAAAACTCAGCGAATCGTGTAAGGTTTTCCTTTATTAAACATTCTTTAAATAAAGTCTGATTATGGACCGTTACAACCAATTCATTTTTAATCAGAAGCAATTCGTTGTTGATTTAATTTTGAGTTAAAATCTGGTAACGGACGCGACATATCGGACGCGACAGATATTCCCCCATACAATATTTTTACTAGTAACACATACTAAATTTAATTTTTTATTTAATTTTTTCAGTTCTTCTCTCCACAGTTTCCCGTTTTCAAAACCTCTTTTCGCCATCTGAATGCGAAATATAAAGCCGTTTAAATTCATTTACTTGCATTTTCGGTTTACCTTTTTTGGGAAATGCCCATATGTATATTACCTATTTTTTCTTTTCACTCATATCCGCCCATTTGACTTGTTCATATACTAATTTTTCATTGAAACTTTGAATTTTGTAGCTTTAACTTTTCAACAGTTGAACTAAAGGCATTTTATATTTTTTTTTGTTTTCAAAATGGTCGTGTCTATACAAAATTCCGTAGATAGCCATAAAGGCAAACTCAAAACGGTCATAAAGTCAATTGACATTGTGACCATCTCAAATGGACATAAGGCCCCTTGAAGTGGTCCTAATGTCAATTTCCAATATGGCCGCGGGCCTTATGTCACTCGACAATAATTTTGTCAACTGTAACTGGGTGACTATGCGCAGTTTTTTGCTTTATTACTCAATTGAAAAACTTAAAATTTAATCTTATTGTCCAACCAAAAGTTAGATAAAGCAAATTTGTGTTATTTCACTTACAATTGGGAAATAACATTGCCTTAGAGTGGTTTCAGAAGATACTAAGTTTTTCATATACTTATTATGTATGTATGCAGGTACATATAATAATCAGCCCTGTCCGAACTTAGAATTCTTCACTGCTTTATTTTAATTTTCGTTCTGAAATGAGAATCAGTCTTTTCCCATCCTGTTTGGAAAAAAATATTTTCACAAATTATTTTAATATCCACTTACCGCAGATTTATAGGTGGCAAAATTATGTAGCTCTGCTGATCCGAATCGCCTAGTAGGCCTTTGCGACTGCAGCGATTCTGTGAGTCCCGTTGCATTTGCACCACCATCGAGTACATATCCGTATCTGCAAACCCGTTTGGGGATCGTCCATGTATGTAGAAGCCGAAGTTGTGTTCCAACAACATAAATACCGAAACATTAGACAAGGAGCAGAGATCGATGAACTTTTGCAGGGGATCGCCAAAAGTACCGTTAACAACAAAATGTCGGATTATTAGTTGAGTGATGTAAATCAATATGCTAGCAGTTGCTAATAGAAAAAGTTGAAGAGCGATATCCTTGCTTATCAAAGGATTAGTAAGCCAAATCTGCAAGTGAATGNCAACATAAATACCGAAACATTAGACAAGGAGCAGAGATCGATGAACTTTTGCAGGGGATCGCCAAAAGTACCGTTAACAACAAAATGTCGGATTATTAGTTGAGTGATGTAAATCAATATGCTAGCAGTTGCTATTAGAAAGAGTTGAAGAGCGATATCCTTGCTTATCAAAGGATTAGTAAGCCAAATCTGAATCAAAAAGTGAATCAAATAATCTTTAATAACAAACCATCTTAGAATGTTTGGTTCTTCCTAACCTGCGCCAAAGGTAGCACCAAGAGGCCCTGCCACACAGGCGAGTGCTTTTGATTTAAGCTCAAACGGATCCATTCATTAGCAATGAAAATTATTCTCCAAGCCGAGACATTATCAGAGGCAAAAGTCCGTACACTGGAGCAGACGGAAGAAGTTTCCAGATTGTTCTTTAATGTGAAATGATTATTCTCACAAGTACGCGGTCGCTCCCAATCAATGAGAAACAGATCAAAATGACTGACGCGCCAGAGATGCACGCAAATGAAAACCAACTGCAATGAAATAAAATTCAATTTAAAAAGTTGCGCTTGCGAAGTTTTCACAGGCTTAGCTAGCATGCATGTTGTTTACCTTTAACAGAAAGGCTACATAAATTAGAATTTCCAATGAGCGTTGATCGTCTTTCATGACAGGCAATGTGATCTCAATGGTGCGTTGTGCCAGAAACTGTAATGGATAGACGAATATGTAGGAAAGGACGCTAAGCAAAATCGCATTCGCGGCATAAGAGATGAAGTGTAGCAGGAATTCCAGCAAACAAGAGGATGGCGCGCAAAACTCAGCAGTTACGGCGGTGCATCGTTTTCTAAAGTTATACATTTGCAGCAAGGCGAACGCTAATGCAGACAAAAGTAAGCTTGGCAACAATGACTCGAACATAAGTCTCCTATGCACGGCTTCTCCAACCCGCTTAAAAGTGATTTGCAATTTAAATGGATGTACTGAGTTGAGTGTCGCATTGGCGCTTAGGTCAATGTGCCGATAGCGCAGCTTTACAAGCGGCAAACCAATCTGATTGTGTTCATGAATTTCATAGTGCATTTCAAAATATTCTACATATCTTATGCTGCGGTAGAGTGAGAGCTTGAATCCGTCTTCATATTTAGCTTGCTGGACATGGCTGTGGATACGTCGAGGCTGTGCTTCGATTAGCTGAAAGCGTTTCACCAATTGCCATTCATCTGGTAGTGGCCGCTAAAATTATAAAAATTGTATGACACATGCGTAAGTATATATGTATGTACATACAAATGTATGTGTGTATTTATAAATTGCGAATATTTTGTATCACTTTACTAACATTTGGGTTTCATTTAATATCCATTGACCCCTAGTTATAG
>NW_016166593.1:5097-10638 GCF_001687245.7 Rhagoletis zephyria | reverse complement strand
CCTAATTTAACGGTTCTTTATGACTCAATTTTGAAAAACAAGGTAATTAGAGGGTCAAACATTTCACAAAAGCGTTAGGCAGACAAATTTTCTAGGGATCATCGAAAACACAAATCTTCTGGGGATTAAGGGAGAAGAGTAGATCCATAATGTTCCATGAAAAGTTTTAGCATTTTTGACCAACNCAAACTGGAACAACTTCTTTTTGCGTTTACCTTCAGATTCGGCAGAAAACTGACAGAAGCACATCCTAGGAAGGGGTGGACATTCACAGAGGATTTGCATAGTGGTTTTTCATCTCATGCACACCTTATCATGAGTAAGGACCATAATTCAGTTAAGGACTGTTCACCTGAGGAGAAAAAACGCTGACCACCTTTGTTTTCAAGTACACTGTGCAAAAAACCGTCAGTTTAACAACCTTATTTTGAAAGTACTAATTTCAATTTTATACAAAACTTATTGTGAGCCGTACTTAGACAATACCTAGTCATAGCGTTAGTTTCCATTTAGAAAATATCATTAGGCAAATACTTACCATATTATCAGCGTAAATGTCCTCAATCAAAATAGGTAGAGTTTGTAGTTTAGTCTTCACAGCCCCTTGTATTGTTGTACTGGAAACATTTAAAAATACGCTGAGAAAGTAATCGTTCCCGTAAATTCGAGCTAAGTCGATCAGGTTCTCCACTGTCAATCTGCATTGAATTGGTTTGGTATAATGTGCGAATTGTACATCCTGTAGCGTATTCCAGTCGGTCGAATCGCTTACTGCATGCATTTGACATAAATTCACATGGCTCATTTTAAATTCACCCCAACGGCGCAAAGTGCCGTCCAAAGCATAAACGGTGCTAAACAATTGCAACCGTTTGAACTGAAAGGAAAGTATTTCCTGTAAAAATACCACACTGGGGGAAAATAAGATACTCACTGCGCCTTTGCCAGTACCAGTGGGAAAAGGTTCCGTTAACATTTTAGCCGTACTTTTGCCCTTTTTATAGAAGAGCGGCGGCTTTGTCGCTTGTAAGTGCTCATCCATGCTGGCATATTTGATAGCAACATCTGAAACCTGAGAAAGCAGAAATGCGCTGCACGGTGAGTTCTTATCGGCGGAGAAATGGGACAGTACGCAGAGATTTGCCAGCTGGTTGCATNGCCGTACTTTTGCCCTTTTTATAGAAGAGCGGCGGCTTTGTCGCTTGTAAATGCTCATCCATGCTGGCATATTTGATAGCAACATCTGAAACCTGAGAAAGCAGAAATGCGCTGCAGGGTGAGTTCTTATCGGCGGAGAAATGGGACAGTACGCAGAGATTTGCCAGCTGGTTGCATGCAGTAGCGTTTCGCAATGTTAAGCAGAAAAAAGCCACGTACTTTAGGTCACCAAAGTGGACAGCGCTGGCGCTGATTGATTGCCAAAATGAGTTGTACTTCAAATATGGCTTGAGTAGTGGATTACCAATACAATAGTCCAAGTAGCGAAAGTTGTATTCCAAATCGCAAGTGTTACAAATACCATGCGGATGAAAACTGGCAGGCGTTATTCGTATTGGTCTTGTTGTCGCTACAGACCTTGTTATGTAGTCCTTGGTGGGTTGCGTAAAATTAATTAATTTAAATTCGCATTGTGTTTTGCTCGAATTTGCTAGTACGACTTGACAATCACTGTCAATTGACGGATCGCCTAAACATTTTTCTGCGCAGATAGGACTCCTATTGTGTGTATCGTAAAGCGCAACAGTCACATAGTTGGATGCACACTCGCAAGAAAATTCTGTAAATAGAGAATATTTTAAGATGTGATGTACACAAAAAAGATTGGTGTTATTTAAGTTATGACTAGTTCGCAGGAGAACNGCCTAAACATTTTTCTGCGCAGATAGGACTCCTATTGTGTGTATCGTAAAGCGCAACAGTCACATAGTTGGATGCACACTCGCAAGAAAATTCTGTAAATAGAGAATATTTTAAGATGTGATGTATGTACAAAAAAGATTGGTGTTATTTAAGTTATGACTAGTTCGCAGGAGAATAGCACCCGTTAACAACTAAGAGATTTAGGTCAAATGGTAACTAAGGAAAATATTAAATTATAAATTTTTTTCAATAACTAAAATTCATAAGGGAGGTAGTCATTTCCGGATACCAAATGAAACAAATTTGGCCAAGAGTCAAGAAGTTTAACTTTATAAGTTATTATTAGTTTTTAGTACATTCCGATCACAAATGTATCTAAAATCTAGTTTTTGCGAAAAAGTATATATATGGGAGGTAGTCATGTCCTTGCACCGAACAAAACGAAATTTGCCACAGAGCTTAACAATATACATAATTTCACAGACAGTTACCAATTTTTGCTTTATTCTCTTTATAATTGTGGCTAAAATTTAACCTTTAAAATTAAGGATGTATTAGATTTTGCTAAAACTTCGAATTTTTCTTAATTTACAAATTCTGAACCAGCACATCAAATTTAATTTTTCGACGATAACTTCCCTACTTTTGCCGATTCACTGTATGGGACGAAGCACTGTGCAGCGGCCGCCGACTTTGTTTAATATGTGCCTAAATATGTAAAAATAAATGTGATTTTTATACCCGAGTGCACTTGTGCACAACGGTATTATGACTTTGTTCACATAACGGTTGTTTGTAACAGCCAAAACGAATCGAGATAGATATACATAGATAAATGTTTACATAAATGATCAGAATGAAAAAATAAATTAATGAAAAAATAATTAAGCGGTGACCAGAGGCATAACTATAGGGTGACATGGCTGGCAAAATGCCACCGGCCCCCAATCCGAGAAGGCCCCGGATCAAGAGACCGCGAGCTCAGAAATATCCTAACATTTTTAACAATAACAATGCTAGGCTCGTTGCGACTCTTACTGGGCATTGGCCGATTGGTACCCACGCGAGAAGGCTGGGAATCGCCTACAACGGCTTCTGTAGAAGCTGCAGAGATGAGAACGAGCAGGAAACAGTAGAACACCTGCTTTGCAAATGCCCAGCTCTAATGAGGAGCAGAAATACCATGCCAGGAGCATATGAGTTCACATCGTTACGAGAGCTATCTGATATAAGTCTCCACAACATACTCAACTTCATCAACCACGCCGGCTCGTTCTAACATACTCATTCGAGGTACATATATGGTATCAAAATGCCACGTAGCTGCTACTTGGGCGTAATAGTTTTCCCGCCACCATTCTAACCTAACCTAACCTAACAATAACAAAAACAAAATTAAAATCAATTAAAGTGAGGCACAACTAAAGATCATATGAGCATTTCCACAGAATGGTCAACCAGGACCAAGAAGTACAATGAACAATCAGTTGTATGTTAGCTATAAGTTATAGTGGATCGATTTTGACGGTTCCGACAAATGACTTATACATTATAAAGATATACTCGCTTATGAAATTTCACTCGGATATCTTGAAAACTGAGGGACTCAGCCTGATCGACTCAGCTCGACGTTCTGTTCATTTTGGCAACATTTATGTGGGTATATATCTTCTTCTTCTGGTACTAACAAACATTGTTCATGAAAGGTATAAAAAATGTTGTTAAACTCGTACGTTCGCGACCGGCACTTAACCTTATAAATAAAAAACTAATAGAGGTATATCAAGGCGCAATTATTTAGGAGGAAGTACACTTTAGTTCAATTTAATATAAAATTAATCGCTTTAGAATATTCTGTTCCATTTCGCAGTTTCTTGCATTTTTCAATTTGCTGCCAAAAGCGACTTGCATTATTATTCGTACGCTCACGACTTTTTGATGGGAGAGTCCCATTCAAAGATATTGCCACAGGGCTCAGATGATATAGTTACGCCACTGGCAGTGACTGTCTATCCGTCCGTCCATCTGTTCACACTATAAATCGAGTAAAAACTCAGATATCTTAACGAAACTTAGTACGGGAAAAATCGGACAATAGCTACGCCTACCTCCCATTAAATGTTAGTTTTCAGAAATACAAAAATTGCGATATTTTAGTAACTACTGAAGCTTATTCACTCAAAATTTATACTTACAATGATTTTTAGACAAAAATAAGAATATTACAAAATTTTTGAAAATGGGCATTGCCACACCCACTTATGATTACATGTGTGTAGCTTGGTAACCGCTCCACCAATTCCTCCCAAACTTGGCACAGTTGCTGGCCTTGGTACAACATACCAAATGGAAATAATCACGCCCACATCCCATATAACGGTAATATAGAGAAATACGAAATCTTCGATAACTCAGTCAATACTGAAGCTAATTTATTCAATATTGATGTTTGCAATATTGTTCTTTAGCAAAAAAAATACGTTTGTGATAAAATTTAATACACGAATACACAAAGGTTTTTTATTTCTGTGTTTTTATGCAAAAATAGATCTTGCAGCAATTTTTTGCTAGTTTAGAGAATCGTTACTAGTCCTAGCCACATTAGAATCCGGAATTCGGATAGCTGGTGGGCCTGGAAGTTCACCGATCTTTACCGTCTCTCAGATTAATGTCTTTTTAGGTTAATCCAAGTTACAAATACCGAATTTCATTGAAATCGGATAACATTAACTATATCCGCCCCCTTTAATTAAATTCTCCTTGTTTTCCTTTCTCGAAATAATGTCGCATTTATTCTGCCCTGCGCCAGGGCTGTCAAATTTTCGTGTTCTTTTCTCAGCATCTTCACATGCATATTGCGTGCTCTTTCTTTGAAATGTTGCACTTTGAAAATAGTTGTATTTTTTTACCCACTTTCCAGTAAGATCCAGTAAAAATTGTTACGAATTTTCATGCTTTAGCGTTTTCGAAAGCGAAAACTTGCAAAGTAGGGGACATTGAGTGAGCGAAAATGACAGCTGAAGTTGCAAGTTTTTACTGGATAAATTTTAACTTGTAACCAGGGACCGCAACGGTTATAACTTTTATTATAAAAATCACTTTTTAATCGTTATAAACTGATTTATTTGTACGCGGTAATCTCGAAAACTACTGAGCGGATTTTGACGGGATTTTCTCTAATATACTCTGTATCGACAGCAGAGGGATCTTTTTTTACTTAGAATTTTAATAGGGTTGCCACCTGTCTAAAAATCTATAAGATCCGCACCGTTCGTTGGATTACAAAGGATGAGGTGTCAAATGAAAGGGATTGACCTCCAGAAAAGCACTAATATTTTTTTTTAATAGCGTTGCCACCTGTTAATAAAATTACTATATTCAATCATAATAAGCGTACACTCAGAAAAAAGCATTTCCTTAAAACAAGAAAACAGTATCCTTATTTTCGAGTTACTGTTTTTTCGTTAATATTACGAAAAATTTACTCAATCTCAGAAATTTTTCCTTAATTTAAAAATAGGGCGTCATAAATTTGAAGAAGTAAATTTAGTCAACATAGGTAATAATTTCCTCAATATATGTAATAATTTCCTTAAATAATTTTGAATTTTGTCAGTGCTGTTTAGACAAAGTTAATTGCTTTGCTGGCAAATGTCGGCTTTGGCGTCGCGTGAAGACTAC
>NW_016166593.1:4455-5083 GCF_001687245.7 Rhagoletis zephyria | reverse complement strand
TGACCTCCAGAAAAGCACTAATATTTTTTTTTAATAGCGTTGCCACCTGTTAATAAAATTACTATATTCAATCATAATAAGCGTACACTCAGAAAAAAGCATTTCCTTAAAACAAGAAAACAGTATCCTTATTTTCGAGTTACTGTTTTTTCCTTAATATTACGAAAAATTCACTCAATCTCAGAAATTTTTCCTTAATTTAAAAATAAGGCGTCATTAATTTGAAGAAGTAAATTTAGTCAACATAGGTAATAATTTCCTCAATATATGTAATAATTTCCTTAAATAATTTTGAATTTTGTCAGTGCTGTTTAGACAAAGTTAATTGCTTTGCTGGCAAATGTCGGCTTTGGCGTCGCGTGAAGACTACTGCTTCTCGTTCTGAGATCGCAGGTTCGAAGCCGGTTGGAGGTGGTTAGAGTAAGGTAAGTCAACTATTTCAATTTAAATATAAATTACAAATTGTAAAATTAATTTCATATATGGAAAAACCTAAATACTCCTCAAATAACATAAAAAATAAATTAGATAAACTTGTTTTTTTAAATACAAAATAAAAATTTACCATTAATAAAATACATAAAAAACAAAAATTCAAAATATTTAAAAAAAAATTCGTGCTCTGGGA
>NW_016166593.1:0-4355 GCF_001687245.7 Rhagoletis zephyria | reverse complement strand
TAAGAGGTTTACATGCTTTCTTATTCTATAAATAATCTTGTGCAAGCCTGAAAAAGGGATTGTGATTGATATTAAAAAAACATTTTTTTAATTTGTTTTCAAATTTCTCGACTGAGGTAATACATTTTATCTGAAATTTCTTTCCAGCTCTGGGGGAGGCGATCGCCCCCAGCGCCCCTACCCTGTATCCGCCACTGCACGATGTTGCAGGAAAACCGCACTCACATGTGTTCACAGGGCGACTTAATTCTTTTTTTCTACAAAAATTTATAATATTGTTTTAAAACTGGTACTCGTTCCAAAAGAGGTATTTTTTCCATAATGATAAAAATTGTTGAATATAATTGTTATAAGGCCATAAAATAACAAAAACAAATAACTTAAGGACAAGCACACCTAAAAAGTTAAACATTCTAATAATAGAAATATTAACAAAAACCAACAAAACCAACAACCACATGATCAAGTGAATTGCAGCGGAATAGCTGCGCTTGATTGTAGTTGGCTTAACAAGTGAAATAGTGGAAATAGCCAACAAGAATTAACAAGGCGAACTTAGCGCAGGGCGTAGGCTACTAGCTGAGTCAGTGGGATCGTCGGTTCGAATCCTACTGAAAGAAGTCTGATGAGGAAATGTGGTGATTCCGAAATAGCTATGACCTTTACATTTTTTTCAAATTATTGTTGCTTTTCCACAATAAGTTTTCATTATAAAACGGCCTCAAGCTCAATAAAAATTGTTGAATTTAATGATAAAAAGATAATTTTTCATTTAATACGTAGGTAGCCTTTTGCCTAGATTAGCATATAGGATCAATTTTTTCCGTTAAGTGGGCCAGGAACCGGTCTAGTTATTCGAAAAAATCTTGTTTATGGTGCCACTTGCTTCAACACATAGGATATATTTTCTGATAGGTGGACCAGATACCGATCTATTGGAAGTAATCTTATTTATGGCGCCACTCGCTTGAAATTTGGCATGTAGGTAGGTAGCTTATTACCAGGATTAACATATAGGATAATTTCTTCTGATAGGTGGAACAGGGATCGATCTATTCCAAAAAATCTTATCTATGGTCCGATTTGCTTGAAATTCGATACCCGCATTATAGATATGCGTAGAATAGAATTGAGTCATTGTTTTACAGTTCGAAAGGTTTTTGAAGGCGCCGCAAATATGCGGGTATTGGCTATTTAACCATACTTATTACATAGGCCAACAAAAATGGGAAAAAATATGATGCAGCAAATGTTAAGGCTATTTTTGACAGATTGTTTTGTGCTAATTACGAATCCGTAAGCATAGAGTTTTCATCACCTCCAGAGAAAAACGAGGTCAAAGTGTCGAACAATCGCGTTTTTTGCAATATTTGAGAAGCTCTAGCAAAGAAACAAAGGATGGTAGAACCTTCCACTTAGACTTAGGCTTAGATTAAAGCTAAAAATCTAGAATAAAATCCCTGAAAATTCCTGCACCTTTGCTTGATGGTCACTTATAGTCATTTGATAAACAGGAAAAACTGATTTTGGGAAGTTTGAGTACCTACCGCAATTAAGCAAAAGACTCAAATTAAGGCATGGAATTCTGACTTCAATCCCTGAATATACTATTCCTGCACCTTGACCCTAAGGTCACCTTAGTCATTTATTGAACAGCTAACACTGATTTTTACAACAATATTTTTGTTTTCAATTGCATAATTTTCCAGTATTTTTTTATTGTGACCATCAGGGCAATGTGTAGGCATAGTAGAAGGAAGGTTCTTCGCTTCACTTGGCATTTCCGTCGTCAGTTGGTAACAGAAGAGAAACGACTGGCGTGTTTTGTTGAACTTGAACTCGGCGCAAATCGCTTAGGCGGTTACAGTGCCAGTTAAGAAGAAGAAGGAAGGTTCTATCACGGTGTTGCCCTGTGTTACCTAAACATAAACATAAAGAGAAGCTCCTTCTTTTAATAAGAGGCGATCTCGCGAACGGCTATATCGATTTTTTTTTTTGAAATTGTTGACACCTACTGCAGACTTTCGATATATTAAGGGAGCGTAGCATCAACCATACATATCCCCACAGCCTACTGTCTCACTTTTTTCTCACGTAATAATGGAACGGGCATAGCTCGACTACTTGTAGCGTATTTCATCGATTACTTTTACAAGGCAATGTCCTAGGCGGAAGTCACCATCGGCTCTCTCTGCACTACCGGGAGTTATTAAAGTAGTCACTGGCGTGATTTATGGGCGCCCTCTGTCGTAGTTTTTAGCTATCCTGCTTACGACTGGTTCGACTCTGCACTACCATGTGCACTACTATAGGTTAATAGAGTAGCTACTTACCTAGGAGTCAGTGCAGTAGCGGCTCAAAAGTAGCGATTGACTCCAGCAGTACTGGAAGGATATTTCTGTTGAAAACAAGGGTGCCTTGTACTCTTCACAAACAAACTTTGGCAAGCCGTAGTAGAAAGCGTAGCAAATTTCTTAAGAACGTCGTACTGCCTAAGAAAATTTGGCTCAATACATTTTTGTGAACCATTTCTTGGACTAAAGAAATGTTTTCAAATAATAACATAAAAAAAGATTTGGTTTTTATTAGCTCGTAACTTCAATTGCATCTCTGGTTAGATATAAAAATTTATCAATCAATGGTTCGTTTCTACGGGAAGGCATTGGTGTAATTAAAGGGATTAAAGATAATTTACCTCGAATGCAGACTAACGAATATTTACAAAACTAAAACGACCAGCGTGGATCTCTATTATCATAATTTTTCAATCCTTGAAACAAATTTAATAAAAAGCAAGACATTAAACTCTTCCTAATTTTTGTTGTTTTGCGAGCATATTTGCCAATGTTTTAGTGCTTATCTAAGCGCTTAAAATGGATTTTTTCTTGCTTATTTTCTTCGGCCCTGATCATTACTATGCCAAATACTAAAGTATGAGTCTGATTGCGGTCGCATTGCAGAATGTTTAATTTTTGACGAGGTCTAATGTACATACATACATACATGCAGACATACGTTATTTCTAAATATGAACATACTGCGGTCCTACCATAATATCTGATCAATCTGTTTAATCAATACTTACTATCCATCGTGGATTGTAGGATATCCTCCTCCTCCTTACCACAGGTAACACATGAAAACGTATCCAAATCGTAGAATTCGTTATTTTTGCAATGTCTCATGTCTGTAAATATGAGCAAAGTACTATTTGAATTGGACAACGCCACTTCCTGGGCGTTTCCCCAGCGAAAGAGCAAAACGGTTGCCACTTGGAAGAACAAATTTACACAAAGGAAGCCCATGTGGAATAGCACTTATTTATTTAAATTATTTTAACTTTGGCAAATTCTCGCACGGACCGTTTTGTTGATGCATAAACTCGTGTTTGTTTATATATTTTTAACTTATAGGCTGCATCAGTTGTCACTTCACTCACACAATGACACTAGTCAACTAATTTAAATGCCGCAAAGCGTTGTCCTCACTGAGCGTATGTAACTATTTGGACGTGCAAGGCGGGTGCATGATTAGTACCATTTCGATAGCGTTTAAGAGTCGCTCGTACGGAAATTTTCTGAAGGAGACATTAAACTAAAGTTTTGTTTGCATAAATCTATAGTATGGGGTTGCTATAGCTACTCAGCCAACCACCCCAGGCAAGGTGTTGCATGCAAATCAGCAGAAGGATTTTTAGATTGCTCGCAACTCAACTACCCCAGAGCACAAGCCTTTATACTCGAACAAGTGTGAAAACGCTTGAGTTTAAGAACCTGTATTTTGCTTGGTAATTAGTATTATTTGTAGTACAATGACCGTTAAGAGGATGGCCTAGTAGGCTGAATCGAATTTGAATAAGAGAACATAAAGCTACAAAAATTAAAAATGCACGAAAATGCAGCTGTAGTTCAATACCATAATTTTGGGCGGCGTGCTCTTATCTGAAGTTCCCTCCCTCACTAAGAATTTCTTTGAAAATTTTTGAAATCAGACAATAACCACGCCACCTCTCATACAACGGTAATTTACAGAAATACGAAAACTGCTATAAATTAGTAGCTATTTAAGCTAATTTACTCAAAATCAATATAAACAACCGCTCAGCAGAAAATGCTAGTTAGGGAAATTTTTGGAAAAATGGCATGGCACCGCCCACTTACGCCTACATATGTGTATCTCTGTAACCGGTTTATCATTTTGTACCATACTCGGTACATTTATCAACCTTGGCTCAAAAAAGCGATATGTTGAAAATTTTTGAAATCGTCATAAAATTACCGCCACCTACCATATAACGGTAAACTTCAGAAATAAGAAAATTCTGATATTTCAATAACTAAACACGCCAACTTACA